>NW_026705713.1:0-300000 GCF_029867415.1 Vicia villosa | reverse complement strand
GTAGGTCATTGGAATCGGATCAAAATGTGGAACTCTTTGTACACGATTCTGATTATTGTTAAACTGCTGAGCCTGTTGTCAAGGCTGTTGTTGTTGAAACTGCGGACTAAATCCCGGATTCAGTGTTGTATTAACGGCTGGTGCGATAGCAGCTACCTGTCGTTGACGATTGACATTTCCTCTTGGCTTTCCTTGGGATACCATGTCAACACTTTGTTCTTTCTTCTTTGGGAAACCACTTCCAAACTTTTTGGTTCCGCTTGAAGATCCACCTTCTTTAGTCAGACGTCCGGTTCGGACTCCTTCTTCTAGACGCATCCCCATGTTTACCATTTCGGTGAAATCACTTGGAGCACTAGCAATCATGCGTTCATAGTAAAACGGACTGAGAGTATTCAAGAAGATCTTTGTCATCTCTTTCTCTTTTAACGGTGGATTAATCTGAGCAGCAGTTTCTCTCCATCGTTGGGCATATTCTTTGAAAGCTTCATGGTCTTTCTGAGCCATGGATCGAAGCTGATCTCTGTCCGGAGCCATATCCGAGTTATACTTGTATTGTCGGACAAAGGCCTCACCTAGATCGTTGAAAGTTCGAATATTGGAGCTATCCAAGCCTGTGTACCACTTCAGTGCGGCACCAGTCAAACTGTCTTGAAAGTAGTGGATAAGCAACTGATGATTATCTGCATAAGTAGACATCTTTCTGGCATACATCACAAGATGGCTTTGTGGACAAGAACTTCCTTTGTATTTCTTAAAGTTTGGGACCTTGAACTTAGCTGGTATCTGTACACTGGGAACCAAACATAGCTCCTGGGCGTTCTTTCCAAACAAATCTTTTCCACGAATAGCTTTGACTTCCAGCTGAATCTTGTTGAATTGTTCTTGGAGATCTTCTACAAGATTACGCTGATTTGTGCTATCACCCTGATCATGATAAATCTCATTGTCTCCGTAAGGAATAGTGTGAACCATAGGAGTCGGAACTGTCATAGTGGGTTGAGAAAGTGCCATAGTGACTTGGGAAAAAGTTACCCCCTGATTTGGAGTAAACTGTGAACCTTGCGTAGCGGGCGCTTCAGTCGTAGCTGTTTGAACCCCAGAGACATTATGGCGGAATCCTGTACCGAAGCTGAAAGGCGGGCCCCAACCTTCTGGCATGGAGAAAGATGGAATACCGAATGCAACTGTAGAAACTGGAGTAGTGACTTCAGATGTTACTGTTGCTTGACTGTTAGGTGGCGGCGGCTGATTCTGTGCGGCCATTAAGGAGTCAACCAGAGTAGTGAGACTTTCCAACTTTTCCTGAAGAGTGGTCACTGTACCACGGAGCTCAATATTCTCTTGTTCAGAGTGTTCCATTACTCTTCTTCTATTTGAACGAGTATTGTATCTATGATCTGATTGCGAGCGCGGTCTAGAAACTTTGAGACGCGACAGCTTGACGATCTATTGGAGAAAGATCCAAAAGATGAGACTCTATACAACAGACTCGATATGCAGAATGATGTATGCAAAGAGAAATTTTATGATTTTCCCAAACATCTTAAAGATTATTTCCTTGCAAACAATTGAACACAAACTAATCTTTTATTGAAATAATGGGAAATGTTACAACATTGGAGCGTAGTTCCTTACAAAATCAAATGATACATGAAAATTTAAATAAATCCTAAACATCTTCATCGGACGAAGAACCAAATGCATTGTGCAGCTTGAGCTTCATGATTTCTTTCCCATAGCGAGCTTTCAACTCGGCCTTTTCAACTCTCAGCTTGTCAACCACATTCTTCCAATTGTCAGGTATCGGAGCGTTGCTTGTTGAGCCTTCAAACTTTTTCTTGCTTTCTTTGATGTATCTTCTGATTGCGGCATCTTTCCGACGGATCTTCTCATCTTTGTTCATGAGCCATCCATCCTGATAATAGAGAGTTTCTTCATGTTCTTTCACATGTTTCTTCAACTTTCTATTTTCCACATCAGTTCTTCGAAACTTTTCTTTCCAAGCGTCTTTTTCTATCCTTATCTTGGTCAAAGTGTCTTGGTATTCCTCCATAGCGGGAATGTTGGGTCGTTGAGGCACCACAGGGAACATGGGTTTTTCATAATCATAAGGCATTTGAAACTCCCTTGCTCTTTTCTTTACCCAACAGATGTAGGCGTTCGTAGCTGTCATACGGTGAACTGACTTTTATATCGAAAAATGTCGCGGTAAGCAAGAGTCGCCACCGACTTTTATTTTATCCAAATTAATTAGAAAGGCTAAAAGAAACAGGAAAAACCTTTTAAATAAAATAGGGTTCGGGGGGTAATTATGCAAAGGGAAGGTGTAAGGCACCCTTTGCATCCATGGTTTTCCATGGGCTCTTAATTGCTTTGCTCGTTTTGAAACCAAAAGTTTAGAAATGTATAGAAGATGAAGAAACAAGGACTTTAGCTCGTAAATGAGCGTAGCCTTGAAAGTGCTTAGAAAATAGTAGAAAGATGTTTTTAAACCAGAGCATGCAATTAAGGGCAAATTGCCTGGTTAGATGAAAAATGTTCTTTTTAGCCTTTCAGGGTGAAAAGGGTCTATCCATGCCATAAGAGGGCAGGAAGCCTTTCAATTGGATGTGGAAGGGTCATCGAAGCATCCTTTGCCATAAGACTGTCCCATGCCATAGAGGGGCAGGTAGCCTAAGGCAAGGATCAGAATAAGCCATTTTCGTAGGCAGCCAGAAGATACCTCAGCCTTTTTCCGTAGGCAACATCCGAGGGTCGAGGTCATTTTTGTGTATCGAAGGCAGCATCATTTAGGGTCGTGACCTTTTTATCGAGGCAACATGGCTGAGGTATCCTCGAATTCGAGGGACGTGGCTTATTCTGCAAAAACACAAAGGCAACAGGCAACAAGGCAACAAGGCAACAGAGAGGTTACCCAAAAGGGTGCGTGTGTGCAACAATCACGTGATTATGTTCAGATATTTATCTTTTAAATTAGCGATTCTAAATTCAATTCATGGTTGCCACTCCCTATTTTACTAACCACGCAGTATATAAAGCAATAAAGGGGAGGGGAAAGTGAAACCAGCGGATCCCAACAGGGTTTGGCACAAGTAATAATAAAAGCCATAAAATAAAATAGGGTTTAAGGTTACCAACGGCGTAGCTTTGGCATTTGACAAACCCAGAAAATTGAAAAGGAAAGAATAAACAGAAGCGAGTGAGTGTATTATTTGTTCAGAGGCAACTAGGGTTAACCCTAAAATAGATATAATAATACAGAAAAATGGGTAAAAGAAACTTAGCTTCGATCGATGAAGGTTGAGAATTGGGGGTAGCTTGAAGCATTGACTCTGACCATCTGATAATTGAATAGAGAAATAAGAGGAAGTGAGCGTATGGACAGTTCTTTTAAATAAAAGACAAACCCTAAAATAAATAAAAATTTAAATCAGGTTTAGATCAGGACTTAGCTATGTAATAGGCGTGGCGCGTTGTCGGAAGGTGTCTGATGATTGCCCTGAAAAGTATACACAAAGAAATTTTTTTCAATGTATGACTGATTCTCACAAACCCTAATTAGGGCACAAGTTAACCCTGATTAATAGAATAAAAAAGAAACAAACTAATTAATTATTAAATCGGCAAAAACAAATTTCGATTAAATTTTCTAACCTAATAGGTAGCATTAATCTAATTAAAATAATTTAAACAGAATAAACTAAGTTAATCATTTAATTGTTTTAAATCAGATAACAATTAGTATTATCAATTAAATTAAATTGAATATTCAATTATAAAATAAATATCTTTAAAATAAATGTTTTTTTTTATATGAAAAAAAAGAAAGTTTAAGGAAAGTTTTATTTCAAAGAATATTTAAAAGAAATCTAATTTAATAAACAAATAAATAATCAACATATAAAAAATTAGTTATTGAATAAATAACAATAAAAAATTTAGGAAACTTAGCTTAGGATTCAGTATGGTATAGGCTTGAGGTTCCATGGTGCGCCTGCAGCTCTGGATCGTTGGATGGATCTGGAGATCAGATGGATGGCCTGGATGATGAGGGTGCATGATAGGCTTTGTCTGGCAGCACGCGTGGGACCTGGAATTGGAATAATTCCCAAAATATATGTCTGGGAGCAGAGATCGAACCCTCTCCCTAATGCATAGGCGACGCTCTCGTTCACCACTAAGCCATTGCAAGTTCGCTGTCAATGAAGTAGACACAAACTAATATATACAAAACGTGAATAACTCAAAAATTTAAAAAAAACGTAACACACGCGCGCAGATCGTCTTCCTCGTGAGGATGCTTCTGAAAAAATACATTTTTGGGCTACGGTTTATAAACGTTGCCATAGACCTCCCATGTTGAAACCTGCAAATAATCATTGATGAACACAGAACAATAATCCAGGTTTACCATATGCTAGCCCCCGAGTCTAACGGAACCCCTAGTTTCGGCCAATTCGTTGTGTATCCAAAATCCCCAATTCCAAGTTCAGAAAACCTAACTATGGCACATTCGATAATTTGCAGCCAAACACAAATTAAATAAAACAGAAAGCTTCCAAACATCATTACAATCACAAATATATCATCAAAATGCGTTAAACATGTATAGATATGCGAAATCGAAAGTGAAGAAAAACCATGAAAACGAGTTGCGAATTGTGCAAACCAGAAGGCCGTGCTTGCTTGTGAATCACTGGAATCGATCAATATGCACCAAAGAAGGTATTGGAACGCCTTGTATGACTTCAATCGCGCTAAAGCTTGGTTCACGTCCTTTTTCCAATGCCCCTGTTTTTTGAAGTCTGTCTATAGCTTTTGAGGCTGCCACCCCTTATCAATCCGCCCCTGAAGTCTGAAAACATTTTCTATATATAATGATTCACACTTAGGTTAATAATCTCAAGAAAATCCAATCAAATCCTATATTTTGATGATGAATATTTGATTGAAATTTTTCATATGAAATTCTTCTATTTTGGTCCAATCTTTCTTTCCACGCCTTTCACTCAATATCTCATATTTGGATTTGCTTGCCATGATTCAAAAATGCAATTTAAACTTTTAAATCAATTTATTTCATACTTTATTTTATTTATTTAATATTTAAATGAATAAATTTCAAATGAATATAAACAAATGTCATAAAAATAAAATAAATAGTTTAAAGGTTTTTATTAGCCCATATGCATGTTTGAAGTCCACAAATTAGGCCCACCAATCTAACATTGTGAAAATTGCTCATTGGGACTTCATGCACTTCCTGGAATTTGATCAATTTGTGCAATTCGTATCTCCCCCAATTTTTAGATATGGAGAGGTTCTAGGACTTTTTTTTAGAAACCTTAGAGAGTCCTCTAACCAATGTCTTTGGTCTCATATCAAAATCTTTTTCCATTCTTATTTTATGTCCTTTTGAAAAATGTATCTTTTTGTTGACTTTTGAAAAGGACCTATAATGTATGAAGCCATATCTCTTAAACCATTGATCTATGAGCTCTGATTATTGGACCATTGGATAGAGGAATGAATTCCCTTCAAAATGAGCTTTGGTGGGAATTTTTCTGATGAAGTATGA
Organism: Vicia villosa; assembly: GCF_029867415.1. NCBI lineage: Eukaryota > Viridiplantae > Streptophyta > Magnoliopsida > Fabales > Fabaceae > Vicia > Vicia villosa. The sequence continues at coordinate 294,419 of NW_026705713.1, read as the reverse complement.
ATATTTGGTGAATTTTCAAAGTTTTGGTTGACTTTTTTAGTTCATGCCCAAAATAGTAACTCTTGACTTTTGACTTCTCCGATCTTCCCTTGCATCATCCTGATCAACCCTCGATCAAATGATGATTTTAGGGTTAAGAGGATGTTGTTGACCAAATATCTTGAATTTTGACTGTGTATTGACTTGAAATGACTGTTTTGCCCTTGAGAGTCGACTGTTGAACTAATCAGGATTTGAGGGACTAAATTTGTTCTGTTTGACTTGAAACTTTATATGGAGATACTTTGGAATGTTAGTGACCTTATGGAACCACCTTGAGCCATTGATTCAATGGTTTTCCTCTGAATTATTCAAACCCTAGTTTAGGACTTCTGATCTTTGCTTAGGAGAGTGTGTCTTGAAGCTTTGTGTTTTGATTTGAATTTGAATAGGATAAAATGTATGGGCAAATTTTGGGGTATGACAGCTGCCCCTGTTCAATTATCTTAAACCTGAAGATGTAGAGTGGTTTATATGCCAATCGGTATCTGAAGGTGGAAGATGATTGAACACTAGAATACCAAGAAATTTGCCCTAGCTGAAGTAGGGACTTTTGTCGGAGATGGGCTTGAAGATGCCATCCAGGTGTTTCAGGAAGATGTATGATGGAGATGGGCTTGAAGATGCCATCCGACTTGATATACTTGAGAGTTAGAATGTGTCGTACGTTAGATTATTTTTGAGGAATAGACTTAGGTTGAGTCGTATGTTAGACTGGGTCTAGCTTGCATCCTCAGATGTCTGAAAACCGTGCATTAGGTCGAAGAATAAATCGTGCGTTAGACTCTTCTCAATTGCATCCTCAGATGTCTGGAAAACCGTGCGTTAGGTCAAAGAATAAATCGTGTGTTAGACTATTCTCAATTGCATCCTCAGATGTCTGGAAAACCGTGCGTCATGTTGATGGATGAGTCGTGCGTTAGACCAATCCAAATTGCATCCGTAGATGTCTGGAATGCCATGCGTTAGGCTAATGTTTTTTGCATTGAGGATTATTTGTTGGAGATGGGCTTAAAGATGCCATCCAGGTGTCGAGACTAAAGTGTTTGAGAAGTAATTGTTTGAATGTTGATCGTATAGTAGATGAATTAGATTTTAGGAGAGTTGTTCGCGTCAGCACTGTTCGTAGTAACTGAATTAGACTTTGGAAGATGATCGTGTCTACACCGTTCGTGATGATAGAATTAGATCTTTTTGTCGTGTCAGTACCGTTCGTAATAACTGAATTAGACTTCGGAAACAGTTGATCGTGTCCACACCGTTCGTGATGATGGAATTAGATCTCTGAGAGTTGATCGTGTCAGTACCGTTCGTAGTAACCGAATTAGATCTTGGAGAGATAATCGTGTCTACATCGTTCGTGATGATAGAATTAGATTCTTTTGTCGTGTCAGCACTGTTCGTAGTAACTGAATTAGACTGGGAAGGTCAGTGATCGTGTCTACACCGTTCGTGATGATAGAATTAGATCTCTGAGAGTGGACCGTGTCAGTACCGTTCGTAGTAACTGAATTAGATCTTTGAAAATGACCGTGTCATTACCGTTCGTGGTAAATGAATTAGATCTTCGAGCGTTGACCGTGTCAGTACCATTCGTAGTAGCTGAATTAGATCTTTGAAAATGATCGTGTCATTACCGTTCGTGGTAAATGAATTAGATCTTTCAGCGTTGACCGTGTCAGTACCATTCGTAGTAGCTGAATTAGATCTTTGAAAATGATCGTGTCATTACCGTTCGTGGTAAATGAATTAGATCTTTGAGCGTTGACCGTGTCAGTACCATTCGTAGTAGCTGAATTAGATCTTGGAAAGTTGGAGATTTCGTTCATTTGTCGGTACCTGTATCCTGCAATAGGTATAGTTAGTCTTTATGCAATGTCATGATGCATGTATTATGTAATGAGTCTCTCAAAATAAATGAGAAACTTTGTATGTTATGGATAAATTCATTGCGAGGTAATGCATGCAATGTATGAATATGTTTATGACATATGATAGGTGAATATGATTTATGTTGTCTTGATTGAGAAAATAAATCTCTATGTCTTTGTGATTTTGATGTCTGATCTTGTTTTGAAGATACTCAGCTGGGGGTTTTCAATATTGCTTGGGGATGATCAGTAACTTGATGTTCCCTGATTGGGGATTAGAGATATTTAATAAACCATGTTGGAGAAGAGCAAAGTGTTGGAGAACAGGTAGTGTTGAAGATGTAAACTCTGTTGGGGAGCCATGTCTTTGTCGGGAGCGTTTGAAGATATCTTCTTAATGATTACTCTGTGGGGATATGATCTTGTGAACCCGGCTCTGTGGGGAGACATGGGTGAAAGTTGCCCCCAGTATTATAGTAACTACCATTCTTGGATTTGATTAGGACACACCACTGAGTATTGATTAAGATGTCAAAACTGGACTTGCATAGATTTGCCCCTGTTAGTAGGAACTTTTGAAAAGATTCGCCTTGCGAGGGCTTTATGAAGTGTATATTGTAGGCGACATGCCCCTAGTAATTGTAAACTTAGGATGATGCCCCTGACTATTTGGCTTTTGAGAGATTCTTGGAATCTTGACTTGATTGCCCCAGATTGATTGGGCAAATCGTGCCATGCCCCTCGTGTGCGTAGGAGACATTGCTTCTTGGAGTAATCTTGTCTGTCGGGATAACTTTCAGTCGTTAGTTGTACCCTGTGCAAATTCTTTCTGTTGCTAACATTTGAAATTATGTAGCAGAATTTGTTTAGTAATGAATTCATGAGATGCAATGCATACGTTTGTCTTGAGTTTTGAAAAACGTTAAAACAAGAGATGTAAAAGCGTGATATTTGTAAAACATGCTATTTTTGTAGAAGCGAAATATCGACTCAGCATTTTAGTAAACCTTAAGGAGTCGGGATACCTTTTTGGTGACAGTACGCTTTCGAACTAACCATGCTTCAATTAGGACTTTCAAGGGTTGTAACGTGGCTTGGTTCACGGTTTAAGAAATAAAAGATAAAGGCTCAAAGTTTATTTGTACCCACCCCTCTTCGTGATGATCTTCGGTCCTAAGTTCAGTTAATTCAACTTACGCATTCAGGTTCCAAGAGACTTTTGAATTTGCACCTTTGATAATGACGATGCTTCACAAGCAAAGAGAACTTTTTGAGATGGCAGTCACTTCTTCCTTTTGGTAGTCACAATATTGTGTTGTTCAGGAATTTATTGACTTCTCTTCTTTCATCTTTTTGATATCCCTAACTTTTGCCTGAACTGTCTATTTTGAGCTTACAGTCAGCGGGATGCCTTGATTTTTGCCTAAGTCTTCTTTTTGATTTTTGACTTAGCAGGCTTTTCTTTGTATATATATTTTTTCATTTTTTCTTTTTTGAAAGATATTGACTGCCTTGCTTAATGATTGATGAACCATCGTCTGCTTTTGATTGACATCTCCAACACTTCTTTGATGTGTGCGGATGAACGCTTGTGATTGAAGCCTTTATTGAAAGGTGTACTGAATGATTCTCTTAAAATAGAATGCGCAGCCAAATTAACTGAGAACTACCCTGCCCCAGGTTATGATCAAGGGTTTTAATTAGTATAAGAAAGAAACTTCTACTTCTTAGGCTCAAAGGGGTTGACGAGGGATTAACATCCTTATATCTCCGCTGTTTAGGAAGTGAAATAATGCTTGTACATCGTCAGCATAGTCTGTTCAAAAGCATACTGTATGAGGTTGCGGTATCGTTTTCGTCATCCCCCCTCAAAAGGTATACAACTTTAGCAGGAGTTGAGTATCACAAAAACATATGCAGAATAAAGACATAATTTAAAATGAATGATAACGAAATAATTTATTCAAGACAAACATATGCAATGCACTGATGATAATTATTAAAACAGATAATGTCTATCATAATTCGAATGTTTAAACAAACATGAAAAGAAATTGCAAATGAAAGTAAATCTAATGATCTAAAAAGCTCATCCTTCTAAACATTAATCAATCTTGTCGTGACTAGGAATGGGAGTGGTGATCACCACATGAGTCTTGGGATGAGGGAATTCAATTTCACTAGCATCGATCATATCTTGAATCTTGTTCCTCAATGTCCAGCAATTGTCGGTGTCATGTCCAGGACTATTAGAGTGATATGCACACCTCGCATTAGGATTATAACGAGAAGAAGTAGTACTAGGGTTCCTCGGAGGGTCCTTCAAAGTAATCAACTTTGACTTCAACAAGTGTCGTAATGCCTGAGCCAACGTCATATTGATCTTTGTGAACTGACGCCTAGGTGCATTTGACTTGCGTCTTTGTTGTGGAACTGGTGTAGAGATCAGAATTGTCCCCACAGATTGGTTGGGTTCATTGTGACCTTTCCGATTGTTCCCAGCATTAGCCATATGAGGTTCCTCAGGTGAGTTGAAATCAATGATCTTATCATCAATGAGGTCTTGGATCTTATCCTTCAATAGCCAGCAATCGTTAGTGTCATGTCCGATGCTGTCGGAGTGGTAAACACATCTTGCATTAGGATTATACTGATGAGACAAAGTGTTAGGATTCCGAGGAGGATCCCTCAAAGTCATTAGCCCTTTCTTCAGCATCTGTTGGAACGCTTCAGCCAAAGTCATGTTGATCTTTGTGAATTGTCTTTTAGGCGCGTTAAGCTTACGTTGTGGTTGTGATGCTGATGTGGAGATCAGAGCTCCCCCAACTTGTTGGTTACGCATAGTATTAGCCATGTAAGGCGCCTTAATTGAATTGAAGTCAATGATCTTGTCGTCAATTAAGTCTTGGATCTTATGCTTCAATGGTCCACAATCCTCTGTGTCATGGCCAGGACTATTTGAATAATAAGCACATCTCGCATAGTACTTATACCCAGGAGCAGGATTTGTAGGAATTGAATATGAAGGTAATAAGGTTATCAAGTTCTGGTTGAGCAGTTGTTGCAGAACTTGATACATCGGTATGTGCAACGGATTGAATGATCGCTTGGGTTTGGATTTCCATTTACCTTGACCATCTTGTTGCCAACGTTGATCCTTCTCCTTCTCGATCAGAAGTGCCTTTAGTTCTTCTTTCCCCTTGGCCAGGTTAAAGATCATCTCTTGGAATTGGTTGTTCTGAGCTTGGAGATTTTTGACAGATTGTTCAAGGTCCATGATGCTGAAATAAACAGCGAGGGAGGATGATAGACCTATTGTAAGAAACCTATTATGCGATGTTATGAATGCAAATGCAATATTTTCAAGGATCTTTAGGAATTTAGTTAGCAACTTTAGAAAATGATTTGGTTGCGTCTTTGCCTGAAGAACTCCGAATTTCGTCATGGAACATCTTTCTTTGAGAATCAAGCTCACCATATCGAGTGGGTCATCGCCTCTGATTCGAGATCCTTCTGAATTTGAAAGTATATGGCTAGAGGAAAGTAAATCCTCTTACCCCTAGATAAGTATTGTGTCTTTGAATTGGAAGGTATGTGGCTAGAGGAAAATAAATCCTCTTCCCCCTTGATTAGGACATCAACCTTTGATAGAGGTACCCGAAATTGTGCGCCCTAAATCCCTAAGATCCTTGAAAGGGTTAGTTAAATCATGTTATGCTTATGATGTCATGATGTCATGATGTTATGCGAATGAAGTTCATTTGGCATAGTGTGAGATAGTAAGGACAAACAAGTCCTTTTAACAAAACCTGCAAGGAAATGAAGGTTAGTAGTAAACACAATAAGTCACACAAGTCACGCAAGTCACACAAGTCACACAATTTTTGGCTTAAGGCTTGCATGGAGTCTGATCAGGTGTCCTTCCCAAGGGTGTTTCTATGGATAAGGAGATTTCAGCAACGGGTTCTACAAGTTATCCAGAATTGTCAGCCCTTCTAAAGCACCCTCGGACATGATGCATTCGCACCATGCAATGATACTTTGAGAAAGGACCTATCTGAATTGTAGCATCGGGTAGCGACTAGTTCTCGACATTTGCCAAGAGTAGTCCCCCCACTACGTTCCTAAAGGCCAGCATGGGTTAAAGGTAACTAAAGGTCCTTGAGCTCCGGCGCACCCACAGACACATACATAGACCTCTCTCATTTGAGAAAGGTGTGCATATGAATATGGAGTCCTAACTCAAGTGTGAACTTCATATTGACTCATCTCCCACATATGTGAAAGAGGTCGCCATGACTATGCCACTCCTAATCTTAAGTGTTCTTGAATCCAGGAATAGGATTCGTCCTTCATTTAATTCCCAAAACGCCCCTGAAAAATAAAACAAACAAAGCAAACAATAGAAAACAATTAAGTGAATCCTATACTTTTAAGGTAACCCCTCTTTTAATCGAAAGCATCCCCAGCAGAGTCGCCAGTTCTGTCATACGGTGAACTGACTTTTATATCGAAAAATGTCGCGGTAAGCAAGAGTCGCCACCGACTTTTATTTTATCCAAATTAATTAGAAAGGCTAAAAGAAACAGGAAAAACCTTTTAAATAAAATAGGGTTCGGGGGGTAATTATGCAAAGGGAAGGTGTAAGGCACCCTTTGCATCCATGGTTTTCCATGGGCTCTTAATTGCTTTGCTCGTTTTGAAACCAAAAGTTTAGAAATGTATAGAAGATGAAGAAACAAGGACTTTAGCTCGTAAATGAGCGTAGCCTTGAAAGTGCTTAGAAAATAGTAGAAAGATGTTTTTAAACCAGAGCATGCAATTAAGGGCAAATTACCTGGTTAGATGAAAAATGTTCTTTTTAGCCTTTCAGGGTGAAAAGGGTCTATCCATGCCATAAGAGGGCAGGAAGCCTTTCAATTGGATGTGGAAGGGTCATCGAAGCATCCTTTGCCATAAGACTGTCCCATGCCATAGAGGGGCAGGTAGCCTAAGGCAAGGATCAGAATAAGCCATTTTCGTAGGCAGCCAGAAGATACCTCAGCCTTTTTCCGTAGGCAACATCCGAGGGTCGAGGTCATTTTTGTGTATCGAAGGCAGCATCATTTAGGGTCGTGACCTTTTTATCGAGGCAACATGGCTGAGGTATCCTCGAATTCGAGGGACGTGGCTTATTCTGCAAAAACACAAAGGCAACAGGCAACAAGGCAACAAGGCAACAGAGAGGTTACCCAAAAGGGTGCGTGTGTGCAACAATCACGTGATTATGTTCAGATATTTATCTTTTAAATTAGCGATTCTAAATTCAATTCATGGTTGCCACTCCCTATTTTACTAACCACGCAGTATATAAAGCAATAAAGGGGAGGGGAAAGTGAAACCAGCGGATCCCAACAGGGTTTGGCACAAGTAATAATAAAAGCCATAAAATAAAATAGGGTTTAAGGTTACCAACGGCGTAGCTTTGGCATTTGACAAACCCTGAAAATTGAAAAGGAAAGAATAAACAGAAGAGAGTGAGTGTATTATTTGTTCAGAGGCAACTAGGGTTAACCCTAAAATAGATATAATAATACAGAAAAATGGGTAAAAGAAACTTAGCTTCGATCGATGAAGGTTGAGAATTGGGGGTAGCTTGAAGCATTGACTCTGACCATCTGATAATTGAATAGAGAAATAAGAGGAAGTGAGCGTATGGACAGTTCTTTTAAATAAAAGACAAACCCTAAAATAAATAAAAATTTAAATCAGGTTTAGATCAGGACTTAGCTTTGTAATAGGCGTGGCGCGTTGTCGGAAGGTGTCTGATGATTGCCCTGAAAAGTATACACAAAGAAATTTTTTTCAATGTATGACTGATTCTCACAAACCCTAATTAGGGCACAAGTTAACCCTGATTAATAGAATAAAAAAGAAACAAACTAATTAATTATTAAATCGGCAAAAACAAATTTCGATTAAATTTTCTAACCTAATAGGTAGCATTAATCTAATTAAAATAATTTAAACAGAATAAACTAAGTTAATCATTTAATTGTTTTAAATCAGATAACAATTAGTATTATCAATTAAATTAAATTGAATATTCAATTATAAAATAAATATCTTTAAAATAAATGTTTTTTTTTATATGAAAAAAAAGAAAGTTTAAGGAAAGTTTTATTTCAAAGAATATTTAAAAGAAATCTAATTTAATAAACAAATAAATAATCAACATATAAAAAATTAGTTATTGAATAAATAACAATAAAAAATTTAGGAAACTTAGCTTAGGATTCAGTATGGTATAGGCTTGAGGTTCCATGGTGCGCCTGCAGCTCTGGATCGTTGGATGGATCTGGAGATCAGATGGATGGCCTGGATGATGAGGGTGCATGATAGGCTTTGTCTGGCAGCACGCGTGGGACCTGGAATTGGAATAATTCCCAAAATATATGTCTGGGAGCAGAGATCGAACCCTCTCCCTAATGCATAGGCGACGCTCTCGTTCACCACTAAGCCATTGCAAGTTCGCTGTCAATGAAGTAGACACAAACTAATATATACAAAACGTGAATAACTCAAAAATTTAAAAAAAACGTAACACACGCGCGCAGATCGTCTTCCTCGTGAGGATGCTTCTGAAAAAATACATTTTTGGGCTACGGTTTATAAACGTTGCCATAGACCTCCCATGTTGAAACCTGCAAATAATCATTGATGAACACAGAACAATAATCCAGGTTTACCATATGCTAGCCCCCGAGTCTAACGGAACCCCTAGTTTCGGCCAATTCGTTGTGTATCCAAAATCCCCAATTCCAAGTTCAGAAAACCTAACTATGGCACATTCGATAATTTGCAGCCAAACACAAATTAAATAAAACAGAAAGCTTCCAAACATCATTACAATCACAAATATATCATCAAAATGCGTTAAACATGTATAGATATGCGAAATCGAAAGTGAAGAAAAACCATGAAAACGAGTTGCGAATTGTGCAAACCAGAAGGCCGTGCTTGCTTGTGAATCACTGGAATCGATCAATATGCACCAAAGAAGGTATTGGAACGCCTTGTATGACTTCAATCGCGCTAAAGCTTGGTTCACGTCCTTTTTCCAATGCCCCTGTTTTTTGAAGTCTGTCTATAGCTTTTGAGGCTGCCACCCCTTATCAATCCGCCCCTGAAGTCTGAAAACATTTTCTATATATAATGATTCACACTTAGGTTAATAATCTCAAGAAAATCCAATCAAATCCTATATTTTGATGATGAATATTTGATTGAAATTTTTCATATGAAATTCTTCTATTTTGGTCCAATCTTTCTTTCCACGCCTTTCACTCAATATCTCATATTTGGATTTGCTTGCCATGATTCAAAAATGCAATTTAAACTTTTAAATCAATTTATTTCATACTTTATTTTATTTATTTAATATTTAAATGAATAAATTTCAAATGAATATAAACAAATGTCATAAAAATAAAATAAATAGTTTAAAGGTTTTTATTAGCCCATATGCATGTTTGAAGTCCACAAATTAGGCCCACCAATCTAACATTGTGAAAATTGCTCATTGGGACTTCATGCACTTCCTGGAATTTGATCAATTTGTGCAATTCGTATCTCCCCCAATTTTTAGATATGGAGAGGTTCTAGGACTTTTTTTTAGAAACCTTAGAGAGTCCTCTAACCAATGTCTTTGGTCTCATATCAAAATCTTTTTCCATTCTTATTTTATGTCCTTTTGAAAAATGTATCTTTTTGTTGACTTTTGAAAAGGACCTATAATGTATGAAGCCATATCTCTTAAACCATTGATCTATGAGCTCTGATTATTGGACCATTGGATAGAGGAATGAATTCCCTTCAAAATGAGCTTTGGTGGGAATTTTTCTGATGAAGTATGATTATTTGGTGAATTTTCAAAGTTTTGGTTGACTTTTTTAGTTCATGCCCAAAATAGTAACTCTTGACTTTTGACTTCTCCGATCTTCCCTTGCATCATCCTGATCAACCCTCGATCAAATGATGATTTTAGGGTTAAGAGGATGTTGTTGACCAAATATCTTGAATTTTGACTGTGTATTGACTTGAAATGACTGTTTTGCCCTTGAGAGTCGACTGTTGAACTAATCAGGATTTGAGGGACTAAATTTGTTCTGTTTGACTTGAAACTTTATATGGAGATACTTTGGAATGTTAGTGACCTTATGGAACCACCTTGAGCCATTGATTCAATGGTTTTCCTCTGAATTATTCAAACCCTAGTTTAGGACTTCTGATCTTTGCTTAGGAGAGTGTGTCTTGAAGCTTTGTGTTTTGATTTGAATTTGAATAGGATAAAATGTATGGGCAAATTTTGGGGTATGACAGTAGCGATACAGTTCTTTATCTCACCTTTTTCTTTCCATCGGATGTCGTACCAGGCTTTCACCATTTTTGTTTTCAACCCTTGAGGATCATTTCCTTCCTGATAAAAGTAGCTTTCCACTGTAGGGCCAATGGGTTTAGTTGAATTTGCATTCCCGAGTTGTCGTCGGGCTAGGACCGGATTGTAGTTAATTCCTCCTTGTGTACCAATGAGGGGTACGTTAGCGAATTCTCCACAACTTTCAATGGTTTCTGTACCGCAGCGAGCCAAGGTATACCACTGAATATCATTATTAGTAAGAGACATAAGTCTTTGAGACCAACGTAAACCTTCCCGGTTTTCCGTGAAAATGGGAGACTTAGGTAAGTGTGAAACAATCCATTTAAACAACAGAGGTGCACAACATACAATAATTCCACCACCTTGGTGATTCCTATGATGGACAGAGAAATACATGTCACCAAGCAGAGTCGGAACGGGATTTCCATTCAAAAAGACCTTTATGGCATTGATATCAACAAAGTCGTCGATATTGGGAAACAAAACCAACCCATAGATGAGCAAGGCTAGTACAGCTTCAAAAGCTATCATGCTACCAGTCTCGATGAAATCAAAGGCTTTCTTTATTAGAAACTGTGAAGGCAAACCTGGAAGGTTTCCTTTGGTAGTCCAATTACTCTCTATTTCAGATTTCTTCAGGTGGGTACCTGTTGCAATGACTGGTGACTTAGGAATGGCTTCCAAACCATTGAAAGGTATTTTGTCAGACACAGGAATACCCAAAAGATTGGCATATTCTTCCAAGGTTGGTACCAACTGATAGTCTGGAAAGGTAAAACACCGGTAAACGGGGTCATAAAACTGAACAAGACTTTTGAGAAGTCCTTCATCAACATGAGTGTTCAAGATAGGCAAAAGCTTTCCATGGCTTTTCCTAAAATCAGAAGGATCTTGTACAAAGGAAATCTAATCCTATAATGTTTGCAAAGGAAATTCTCTAATTGTTTGGAAAAAATCATGTTTTTATGGAAAAAGATTTTTTTATTTTTTATGGATGTATGAATGCGTGGATGCATGGATGCCACATATTCAAACATGGTAAAGCAAACATGGTAGTTCAAACATGGTAACACATACATGGTAATACAGACATGGCAACACAAATATGGTAACACAAACATAGTACACACAGGTTCAAAGGTTCAGCGTCACGAGCATGAGGTCAGAGAACCAAACATGGGATAGTTCTAGTTAATCACCTGCAAAACATGTTCTACTGATACGTCAGAGTCTACATTTTTCTTTCGGATATTACCGGCTTTCCACAATTAAACTCATGAGCCAGCAATATTCTCAAGAAAAACTCGTCTGAGTGTGGTTCTCCGCATGACAACTAATCCAAGTCTTCACCTGAATAGTTTCTGCACCACAACCTAATAAGGCCAGGTTGGGGTTCTACAGCCAACTCAGCTTCTACAGTTCAATGAAAGCAATAATGTCTTCGCAATTAACTCGCTAAACATATATTACAAACAAGGAACCTCCACTGAGCGGAAGGATTCTCACGTGCGCCTGCACATGACTATACCCTCCACCTAATTCTTATGTGTACTTAATCCGGGTTAGGATTTGTCCATAATGTATCACTTGTAACAGAACCACACAAGTAACAGAACCAAAGAACCAAACAAGAACAAAATAAAAATAAAACAAATAGAAATAACCCTTTCTTTGGAAACAATAAAAAGATGGTCCCCAGTGAAGTCGCCATTTTTCTGTCGCGGGGAAAAATCGTTATCTTTTTTCGGGATGAGACACCTGATGCCTTCTTTGGGCTCGAGTGCTCATAAAAATGATTTTTCTTTTGTACGGACCAAACTTTTTATTGTTTCCAAAAGAGGAAAAGGAAAAAAGTTGCAATAACCTTAAAAGTGGGGGAGAGATCTTGGGTAAGAGGGTTGGTTATACGAAGGGAAGGTATTATCACCCAACGTATCTATAGTACTCTATAGGTTTCTTTGTTTTGTTTATTCCATTCTTGTTATGGTGGAGGTTCTTGTGAGAAAGAGGTGGGACCTAAGGTGTTTGTTTGATTATGCTCGCAAAGATCATCGCGATCCTCTGCATACATATCCCCTAGAGGGAATCAGAGCATCTGTAGCTCGGGGTCTACGGGTGCTAAGGTTTGAGTGGTTTGAGGGAGAAGTTTTGCTCGCCAAGGATACGACCTTGTGCCTACGTATTCTCAAAGGGATGTTGAGAAAGTCAGAGCAATCGTAGTTCCCACTTATGCTAGTGGAAGCAAAGGATAAGAGACAAATGTCATCTAAATGTTTGATGTATCTAATCTATATCATCACATACATCTGTTTGATTTTTTGTTTGAAAATCTTTTCATTATAAGCCCGGGGCCATGCCACTTAGGGTGCTTAGAATGATAAAGATGTTTTTGTTGTTTAACCAACCTTGTGGCAAAAGTTTCAATGAAGTCAGCCTTGTGACAAAAACTTTGATTAATCAGCTAGCCTTGTGGCAAAAGTTTCAATGAAGTCAGCCTTGTGACAAAAACTTTGATTAATCAGCCAGTACGGTGGCAAAACGGTTTGATTGATTAGCCAGCCTTGTGGCAAAAAAGTTTGATAAGTTTGATTGATTGATTGATTGTTTGTGATGACATAGAAGAGATACTCCTATCATAGAGATGATAAATGTCTAATCTCCTAGGGTTTTTTGATTTGGATATTGGGGATGCTTATAAGAAGCCCGTGGGTCCTTGTACGAAGCCCAAGAGGAGGCTATCCGAGGGTCCTTGCATTGTAAGCCCAAGAGGAGGCTATGGGAGGGACAATCCAGGGTCCTTGCATTGTAAGCCCAAGAGGAGGCTATGGGAGGGTCACTCGTTTGTACAAAGCCCAAGGGGAGGCATGGTATAGTTGGTTTGAGCTCTTAGAGCGATTTCACCGGGAAACCATACTCTATGTCCTAACCTAAACTAGTGGAGATTCTTTGCACGAAGCCCAATAGGAGGCTATGGGGAACCTAGTGTTATACTAAGTTGAACAAGCACATATACCACACATATGAACAAACATGAACAAGTATTAACAAACATGAACAGGTATGAACAATTATATATATGACAAAGTGTGTGTATATAATGGAGTTTATGAAGGAAATATACCTGTAAGCATGATCCATTTGTATATACAGGGCTCGGGACTCATATTCGGGGAGAGGTCCACTTGAGTTTATTCAAAGCTATGTAAACAGGTATTTACAAAGGGGCTTGGGACTTATACCTACATGGAGGCCCATGGTATATTTTTGGGAAGATTTAAAGAAACCTTCATTTTTGGTTTGTTATTCAAAGTTCAAAATCAAATTGATCGAGATATGTACAAAAAGGTGTATGTACAAAAAGGCGTACAATGAAATACCTAATTTCATGTACTGGAATGGGTATGTACAAAAGGGCTTGGGACTTATACCTACGTGGAGGCCCGTGTTTTATTTTATAAAACATGGTTGATTGTTTATTAACAGAACGCGAGGTTTCGCTTTCGAAAAACTGTTTGAAGATTGTTTGAAAAGTTTATTTGTTTTGAAGACTGTATAAAAAGAAAACAAATGGGACTTACACTCTCTAATATTCGAGAGGCCCCACTGTTTTGAAAAACAATGGATGATTTGAAAGTGACTTGATTACTGTTGTGAAAATAGTTGATTGAGTTTTAGGCTTACCTCGAAGAATGAGAAAATTGGATTTCTGAGTTTGAGGTGTTACCTTGATCTTCAGATGTTAGGCATTCACACCAGTAGAAAAGAACGTCAGATAAGTTCACAGCTTACAGCATTCTTTGATCATCCAGTAATTGTTTAAGGACTTCTACAGCAAATGGAAAACCAAACAAAACAGACAAATCCAAAAGACAACGGAGAAATAATCTCGGAGTCTCGGATGAAGTTAGAAAATTCAAGTGATGTGTGCAAAATAACCAAAGATAAATTAGATAACTTAAATGATTAATTACACGAAAATTATATGAAAATATCAAAAGAAAATTAATTTTAAAAGAAGATATTTTTGTGTTTTTTTTCATGAAAAGAGAGAAAATAGTTAGAAACATAAACATAAATATGCATCTAATATATTTTTTGGGATTTTTTTGGACATTCATAAAATATATATATTAAATGAGAAGTGTGCAAAAAATGAAGTTAAAATGATAAGTTTTGATCATTAAAAGAAATAAGAAAATAGGAAAAAAAACAAAAGAAAATAAAAAGTGAAAAACACTATTCATCATCTTCCAACCCGTATTCCCTTTTTGGGTGATTTTTTCCACTTTCAAACCTTCATAAATTCCTCATTTTTTCATCAAATCAGGCGTTCCAATATACCGTTTCGAAGGGAATTTCATGAGGAATCCAAATATGTATGTAGAATTCATTTATTTCAAGTGTAGCTCACGGAAATAAGCAAAAAACAGAAGAGAAAAATGAAAACTTACCTCAAAGTGTGAAAATGTGATTTTGCTTGGAGCAACTTCCATAAGTGTTTTGATGATTTCTACAGCTTCTATGACCTCCCAGGAGTGTGTTGATGTGCTTAGCTTTCTTGGAATCCTTCTAGAATTCTCTATCCAAATCAACTCGTAATATGAAAAAGTGAGATATGGAGATGTTGATGGAGGTGTTCCAGAAGTTGTTTTATGGTTTGGATCACTTCTATATGATATATGTGAGGTATTTGAAATGATAAATCAAGAAATGCACGAGTGGATTATGAGTTTGCATGTTAAGGCTTACTTTGTGCATATATGGAGGTTGAATGGTGAAAACAAGCATGAAAGTTGTTTTGGCTTGTGAATTGGTTCAATTAAGATTCAAACAACTTCTAAATGGTATTTGGAAGAAGTTTGAATGACTCCTTTGGTTAGAACTTGCAAGATTTGCAATTTGGCATTCTAACCACTTTGAAAACTTAAGAACTTTGAAAAAAATGGAAGAATGAGAAAACAAGTTCTTGGACAAGTTTTGGAGTGATTTGCAATGAAGTGAGGCCTTCTATTTATAGGCAAAGATTATGAATTGGATTGATTATGAATTGAAAATGCCATGATGAATTTTGTGGAAAAAAATGGCATGGAATATTTTTCTCATAATTACAAAGCTTAACCATGGTTAAAGCTTTCAAGTGTTTCACAAATTCTTCTAACTTGATCATAAAGATAAGATTCTTGCTTGCATCATTTTATTTGATCATATCTTGCATTATTGGTCATATAGTATAAGAACTTTGTGAGAAAATGGTGAAAATTCAAGCATAATGGTCACTAATGTCAAAATTCAAAACCATGGCTACACTCCATATTTTTTCATGCTCTTGGACATTTTGGAAAGCTCATATTACACACTTCAAAACCCTAGTTGAAAGTTTCTTCAAGACCTTTAAGGAAATGGGTGAAAAAGATCCATGAACTTTGAAGAAAATGAGATTTCAAGTGAAGTTTTCAAAAAGTACCAACTTTGAAGCACCATATCTCTTAAATGGTTGATATTATGGAAAAAATTTATATGTGTCAAAGTTGTTTATTGGATCAAAATCTACAACTTTCATGTTGGAAGTTTTTTTCAGTTTGTAGGTGAAATTTTGAGTTATTCCCTTCCAACGTTTGGAAAAAACCATTGAAAAACACTTAGAAATTTTTCTAAGTATGAAAAGTCAAACTTTGACTTTTTGATTCTTGATTGATTTTCTTGATTTTCCTTGATCAAATGACTTCTCATATCATATATTGATGATTTAAAACTTCAAAAGTCATGGTTGACCAAAATTCCCCAAAAGTCAATGGTGATCTTGTACAGTGGACTTTTTCAGACGAATCGCGTTTCTGGAGATTTCAAATGAAACAGGCTATCCTCATCAAATGAATAGTATGAATGGATCATATTGAAGCATTAGAGGATATTGAGCCATGATTTGAGTTGTGGCACCATGTCCTGATTAAAAAGTCAGTTGTTCAGTGAATTAGGTCAAAAAACCCTAATTGTCGACCTGATGAAATTGATGACTGTGGATCTTGAATTGAGATACAATTTCCATTGTATATTGTCATAGGGATTATTTGAGGATGATTGAAACCTTTGATTGACTTCCTGGGGATTTTTAGGGTTTCCCAAATGTGATCCCTGATTTCAGTCCCTGATAGTTCAAAAACCTAATTCTGAGGATTTGTCTGATCAATCTTTGTGTAAGAGATGTTCTGAGCCAATGGATTAGGTCAAAATGATGCACTTGGGGTCTTGAGTTCATGTCCCAAGTCATTAGGTCAAATTCTGAGCAAAAGTCAAGAGTATGCTGTCTTCAGTCAAAACCCTAATTCAGTCGATTCAAAGCTGTTGAGTTTGTTGAAGTGAATCTCTGAGGACCAAATGTTGATTGTTGATGAAGATGATTCATTTGAAATGAAGGGAGAACAAAACCCTAATTGATCATTACTTGTACTGATGAGTGATTTCCTGATTAAATCCTGCTGAGTCACAAGTAGCAAACACAAGCTATGCAATTTTGTTAGAGATGCAAATGATGCATATGCAAATGATATGAGGTGGTATCTTAGGTCAAAAATTGGGGTATGACAGCTGCTTTCTCCTTTCCTTTTTCCTTATCCAAGGAAAGTGCTTGGAATTTAGTTCCAACAACTTCTTTTGGTTCTATGTCGGAGAATGATGACAGGTTGCTGACAATCAAAGCTCGTTCTCCACATACGGTTACTAATTTGTCATTTCTTATGAACTTCAGTTTCTGATGAAGTGTTGAAGTAATTGCCCCAGCCTCATGAATCCACGGGCGACCTAGCAAACAACTGTATTGTGCTGGAATATCCATAACTTGGAAAGTGATTTTGAACGTCTGAGGTCCAATGGTTATGGGAAGATCCACTTGTCCAAAAATTGACTTCCTTGATCCATCAAATGCTTTGAAGATGACATGACTTTTTCTTAGAGGGTAATCTTCGAAAGATAATCTTGACAATGTTGATTTCGGCATGACGTTGAGAGAGGATCCATTGTCTATTAGGACTCCTGTGAGTATATCACCCATGCAGCCAACTGAGATGTGAAGTGGAAGATTGTGGTCTACTCCTTCTTCAGGAAGATCTTCGTCACAGAAACTTAGGTTAGTTCTGGCGGAGATGTTGGCAACGATGTTGTTGAATTGGCTTATTGTGACGCTAGGTTCTTCAAAAGCTTGTTCCAAAACTTTCTGTAGAGCTTCCCTATGAGCTTCAGAACTCAATAGCAGGGAAAGGACAAAAATCTTAGACGGAGTATGTAGTAATTGATCTACAATGTTGTATTCACTCCTCTGGATTAACTTCAAGATCTCATCATTTTCTTTCGCTTGAACAGCATTGGTCGGATGATTGTCTTGCCTATGTGGTACTTCCTCCGAAGGTTTCTCCACATTTTCTGTTGTTCTGTTGAAGACTCGTCCACTTCTGGTGACTCGACTAATGTCAGCAATATTGACAACAGACGGTAATGGTATTTCCTTACCATTTTCAATGAATGTAGCATTGTACTTGTATGGTATAGCCTTGCTGGACTCATACGGTACAGGACCTGGTAAGTAAATGACTAACGGAGCAATTGCTGTCTTCCTGCTATCATACTTAACTCGCATTGGTTCAACTTGATTAATTTGAGGAGATACGGTAAAGACTTCATCATCTTCTCTGTTGGCAAGAACAGTAATGGTATTGTCATCCATCAGCTTTTGAATGTCGTTGCGAACACGCAAACATCCTTGTGAATTTCTTCGACAAATTCTGCATCTACTGTAAGCGTGGAAATCTGTTCCAAAGTAGGCAAGTCCATTTAAAGTTTTATGGAACCTGACTACCGATCCTTCAAGATCTTCAACTTTGTAGATTTTGTATTCTCCTGGACATCCTTGAACCATGTTGATGTCATGTTCATTTCTGACTCGGACATGTTGAATTCATCCTAAGTCCATTTGTTCTTGTAATGCAGCTTGAACTACGGCACATCCTTGATTATTCTTTGGACAAATATCGCATGTGAAGTAGTTGTGAGGTGGTACATGGCCGTACCCAGCTTGTTTAGCGTGCATCTTAACAAGATTTTCCCCTATCTGACGAATGTCGTAGATTTGAATGACGTTAGGGTGTTGATCTATCCAATTTACTGAAGCTTCTTTATGCTGCGGAAAAGGATTTGCTTGGACGTTTAGACTAGTATCTTTGAAGGATAGCATTCCGCTCTTCACTAATTGTTGGACGTCAATCTTGAAAGGGAAACAGTTCTCAATATTGTGACCTGGTGCCCCCTGATGATAGGGACAAGATTGGTCAGCCTTATACCATGGTGAGGAACTGTTTGTAGGATTTGGAGGACTTCTTGTCTGAATGAGTCCTTTTGCCAGTAATGTTGGAAATAATTCCGCATACGGCATTGGTACTGGGTCAAAGGCAGGATACCTTGGAGCCCGATTGTTGTAATTTGGAGGTCGAACCTGCTGCTGAGGTTGCTGCAACCTTTGTTGAATTTGTTGTTGCGAAACCTGAGGTTGATAAGCTGGCGCTGAGTTAACAACCGGAGTTACTGTAGCAACCTGAGGTGAAAATCTCTTCTTTGTTTTGTGCAAGACATTGCTGACATCTTGATCCTTTTTCTTCTGGAAAGAACTTCCATACTTCCTTGGACCAATAGAAGATTCTGGTTCTTTGTTCAAGCGTCCTTCCCGAACTGCTTCTTCTAAACGTACACCCATGTTTACCATCTCGGTAAAGTCACTAGGTGCACTTGCAACCATTCGTCCGTAGTAAAATGGACTCAAAGTTTTGAGATAGATTTTTGTCATTTCTTTCTCTTCAAGTGGTGGACAGATTTGTGCAGCAACTTCACGCCATCTTTGAGCGTATTCCTTGAAGCTTTCCCTATCCTTTTGAGTCATGGCCCGGAGTTGATCTCTGTCGGGAGCCATATCCAGATTGTACTTACACTGTTTGACGAAGGCCTCTCCGAGGTCTCGAAAAGTACGAATCTCTGAACTGTCCAAGTTCATGTACCATTTGAGTGCAGCACCTGTCAGGCTGTCTTGAAAATAATGAATGAGTAATTCTTGATTATCAGTCTGAGTTGACATTCTTCGAGTGTACATTACAAGGTGACTTTGTGGGCATGAATTCCCTTTGTACTTCTGTTTACCCAGAAAAATGGTAAACAAGCGCTAGTTTCCTTTTTAAAGGTTACTTTGCGGAGTCAACTAGAATACTCCAGGACTGATTGCTTTATTTTGTTATGTTATGTGTATCTGATTTGTATTAAATGTAAAATAGTGACTTTAACGTAAAAGTAAGCACTGAAATTAAAGGCTTTAAAGGAAATCAAAGCAATAAAAAAGAAAAAAAACAGTAAATGTGCACTGAAAGATAAAATGTAGTGTAAAATGATTGCATTTAATTAAACTGGTACGCATACGTACATTCCAAAGTTGCACTCGTTACTCATTGCGCAGAGATTTGAGTTTACTTGTGTTTATGTAGAAAATGCAGACCTCTAACTATTCCTATGAAACTTGCTTAAATAGAAAAAATAAAATAAATACTACTAACGGTCGACTGGCTATCAGTCAACACGTGTCTTCGACATGCAAGATCTTCAATTGTGAGACTTCCACGCGTCCTGTGAGAACTGCCAGAAAAACTGCCTGGAACTGCCTCTTAACTTCTACTGCCTCTCGACCTCCACTTCAGTTTCTGCAGCCAAAAATCCTTAAGTCTTCGCATCCTTTTGGTCTGGTCGAACGCTGAAGCCTCTGGTCATCTTTCTAGTCAAACAGCTTCGACTACTAAGCGTTATTTGGTCGACTCGCCTTGACCCACCTGATGATGTAGATATTAACGTGAGGCCCAATTACCAATTTAGGGCCTTTTTACCAAATTGAGGCCCAATTGCCAATTTTGGGCCTTAGTTGCCCATTTATTTAGTAAGTCGAAATCCTAGGGTAACAAATTGCCCCTCCAAGCGACTTCTTTCGACTGACTTTAGGAAAGAGAAAGATGTCGTTTCAGTTCTTTCTTGGGTTTCGACTTTTGTTAATTCCCATTACGCCATGATTACGTTTCATTTTCCCAGGCACTAATTATTACCTAAACGCTAGGTTAGTGGGCTATAACTGCTTCCAGCTTGCTTGTGTCAGTTTCCAAGATATTTAATACGATTTTTGATCTTCTAACTTCCTTCCCCCACGTTTGTCTTGCTGAAGTAACTACACATTCTCTATATATAGCCTCATTCCTTCCACTTCTTTTTTACATCTCCTTACGCACAACATCTTAAACTCTTTCATCTTTTCAATCTTTTCAAACTATGGCACAACCTTTAACAAATGCCAACATAAGATCCTGCATTAAGAAAGAATTTAAGCTTTCTGCAGAAGAGTTTGATGCGAATCACATCAATGTTCGTGCCCTCTATGCTAGCCAGGGGCTTGCATTTTATCCTGAAATTCTAGATGGAAACATCTATCCCTGCATGCTGATTGACTTCTGGAGATTTGCATCTTTGCGCATAGATCCAGAAGGGAGGACTATTATAACCTCCACCATTCGAGGGGCTCATGTCAGCATCACTCCCTCAACAATCTCTGATTTGTTGAAATGTAGCAATACCGGTGCAACATTTGTTGACAACATCTTCGATATGAACACTTCTAACATGTTAAGGGATCTCATGGACAATGACCCCTTTAGTGCCAGGGTTATCAAAATTTGGCACCAACTTTTGGTAGGCAACTTTCGTCCGCGCAACCATAATAAAAATAACATCATGGTGGAAGACTTGGAGTTCATTTATTGTGCTCTTCAAGGGAAGAAAATCAACTTTCCTCTTTTAATTTTTAAACAACTCGTGGAAGTTGTCTCTTCGACGGCCTCTCGTCAAGGAATGGTGACTTGTCTTCCTTATGGAAGATTCTTGTCTTACATATTTCTCAAACAAGGCGTAGTGAGGAAAATACGCAGGGCCGGGCGCGTAGAGATGTTCGAAGCCGAAAGCCTACCCCTATTATCCTTGGAGGACATCGACCGAAGTGTTCACTAATATTGGAAATTTTAGTGGCTTTAGGGTTTGCCAGTTTTTTTTTCTCTTTTGTAATGACTGCGCCTTTTATGAAGGCACTTTTTGTAATGACTGGCCAAGATTTTTAGCCATTTTAATATAATCTTAGTTTTTTATTCTCTTATTCGAATTTCTTGAAGTATAGGTTTATATTTTTTCAAATATTTACCATTTATCCTCAAGATTCGACCATCTGAATTTAGTTCTTCAATTTCATATGCATTGTTTGAAAACACTTGCAAAATTTTAAACGGTCCTTTCCAACTTGGGGACCATTTACCCAATAACTTATTCCTTTGATCCATGCGTAGAATAACCTTCCATACATAGTCACCTACCATGAATGTCTTCTCCTTGACTTTCTTGTTGTAAGCCTTCGCCACCTTTTCCTTTTGTCTTATTAATCTATCCAACGCTATTAGCCTCTCTTCGTCTAATTCGACTAACTCATCTAACATCATATTCCCGTATTCGTCAGACGAGAGACTATTTTGTCGTTGAATTCTTGTCCACTGTATATGAATCTCTGCAGGCAATACAGCATCATGCCCAAAAGTCAAACAAAATGGGGTAGTTTTTATTGCTTCCTTTGGTGACGTTCGACAAGCCCAAAGGATTTGGTCGAGCGTTTGATGCCAATTTCTTGGCTTTTTTCCCACATGCTTCTTTATTAAATTTATGATAACTTTATTAGCAGCTTCGACTTGACCATTTGCCTGGGCATAATATGGAGTAGATGTTAGCAATTTAAACCCTGTTTTTGCTGCAAAAGCCTGCATTTTTTGACCAACAAAAATTGATCCTTGATCAGTAGTAATAGTTTCTGGGATCCCATATCTCTAGATAATGTGTTTTTTTATGAAATTAATCACTGCTTCTTGATCAGCATTAACTAGTGGGATTGCCTCTATCCATTTGGTAAAATAATCTATTCCTACTAAGATGAATCTTTGTTGCTTAGAAGATGCAGGTTTAATCTCTCCTATTAAATCCAAAGCCCATCCTCTAAAAGGCCAAGGTTTGATAATCGCATGCAATTCACTAGCTGGAACATGTTGAATGCCTGAAAATTTCTGGCACTCTTGGCATCCTCTTGCATATTCAATACAGTCTTTTAGCATTGTTGGCCAATATAAACCTTGTCTAAACAACCACCATTTCATCTTATAGCCTGATTGATGAGCTCCACAAACACCACTAAGAACTTCTGACACAGCCAAATATGCTTCAGCTTCACTTAAGCATTTCAACAACACACCCTCAGCTGTTTTCTTGTATAAATCATTTTCTAATATCACATAGTTTAGAGCTCTATATTTAATCTTTCGATCAGTTCCTCCGACTGGATTATTTAGGTATTGGACCAATGGGTTCCTCCAATCAGCATCAGTCATATTGTCGATGGTAAAAATCTCCAAGGCATACAAATTTTTAATTTCAACATCATCATCTACCCCCTCGACTTTTGACGTCCACAATTGACCCAATTTATTTAATACTTCATGAGTTTCTTTATTCTTGATCTCGACCATATCTTCCAACTTGTCTTTAGAAACTCTATACCCAGAAGCAATTTGCGCCAATTCATTGGCAATGTAATTGTTGGATCTTGGTACATGCAAGATCTCAACATGTTCGAAGCTTTCTAATAAGCGTATCACGATTGCATAATACATTATTAGATTTTCTTTAATGCACTTATACTCTTTCTTGATTTGTCGAATCACTAATTCGGAATCACCTCGAATCTCAACCCGGGTTGCCCCCAAATCTATTAGGGCTTTTAAACCAGTAGTCAAGGCTTCATATTCGACTTCATTATTAGAGCATACTTCTTTCATTTTGTAATGGAACTTAGTTGGAAGTCCCTTAGGGGAAATAATTAGGACTCCAATGCCTGACCCATTTTTATGACTAGAACCATCAAAAAACAATTTCCAGTTAGTTTGCTCGACTTGATTTACAGACAATTCGACTAACCCATGGTCGACTATAAAATCAGCCACAACTTGTCCTTTCATAGCTTTTAAAGGAACATATGTTAAGGAGAATTCAGGCTGCGCTAAGGCCCACTTACCGATTCGACTATGCAAAATTGTTTTAGACAACATATGTTTAATAATATCAAAATGAGAAGACACATACACATCAACAGGCTTTATATATTGCTTAAGTTTGTTACATGAGAAATACAAGCATAAGCATAATTTTTCAATATCATTATACCTAGTTTCAGCATCTACTAGGGTTCGACTTAGATAATATATGGCTCCTTCGACGCCATTATCATCTTCTTGGGCCAACATACTCCCAATTGTCGAGCCTGATGCAGCTATGTATAACTTCATACTTTTTGTCCTATTGGGGGGTAACAAAATAGGAGGCTTAGTTAAATAAGCTTTTATTTGGTCGAATGCCTGTTGATGTTCTTGTTCCCATTTGAATTGATCTTGGTTCTTGAGTTTCACAAGTGGTGAAAATATTTTCGTTTTGCCACTTAGATTTGAGATGAATCTTCTCAAGAAATTAATCTTCCCCAACAATGACTGGAGTTGTTTCTTTGTTTCTGGCGCCTTTAGCTCCAAGATTGCTTTCGTCTTATTTTGGTTTATCTCAATGCCTTTCTTGTGAACCACGAAGCCTAGGAAATCCCCTGCATGTACACCAAAAGCACATTTTAAAGGGTTCATTTTGAGTCCATATTTCCTCATACGTTCAAAAGATTGTCGAAGATGGTCTAAGTGACCATTTTCAGAGTTAGATTTTATTACAATATCATCAATATAAACCTGCATAAACTTGTCAATAAAATCATGAAACATGGAATTCATGGCTCGTTGGTATGTAGCTCCAGCATTTTTTAAACCTAAAGGCATTACCACCCATTCATAAGTTCCTAAAGCCCCTGGGCATCGAAACGCCGTCTTAGGTACATCTTCGTCAGCTATAAAAATTTGGTTATAGCCTGAATATCCATCCAATAAACTGAGATATTCAAATCCGGCTGCAGAGTCGACTAACATTTCAGCAACTGGCATGGGATATTCATCTTTAGGAGTAGCCTTATTTAAATCTCTGAAATCTATGCATACACGAAGGCTACCATTTTTCTTTATGACAGGCACTATATTAGCTAACCATTCGACATACCTCGCAGTTCGAATAAACTTGCTTTTCAGCAATCTTTCAATTTCTATTTTGATTTTTTCCATAACCTCTGGCGCAAATCTTCTAGGAAGCTGCTTGATAGGTTTCTTCCCTGGGTTTAATGGTAGTCGATGCTCCACCACCTGTCGACTTAAACCAGGCATTTCATTGTAATCCCATGCAAAACAATCTTTGTATTCTTTCAAAAGTCGAATCAACTTGGTCTTTATGTCACTTGTAAGCCTTGTACTTGCATAAGTAGGCCTTTTAATGACTCCATCACCTAAGTCAATTTCCGCAAGAGGATCTTGAGCTTGCATCCTTTTTACCGATCCTGATGGATCCATTTCGAAACCTAAAGGTTCGTCGTCGTATATCCCGTCAAGTCGTTCGACTTGGTGATCGACTTCTTGATCATTTTCATTTGTTACTATCATGGCCTCAATCGTCATATTTTTCTCTAGTTCGGCTTCTAAAGCCGCTTTTTCTTTGTTCTCGGCCAAATAGGCCGTTATTCGAGCCAGGTATTCTGACTCAGTGGTCATCGTCTTTGATTGTCGTCCTCTGCTCTGGAGGACTTTCATGGTTCAATGGTTCATTAGGATCTTCTTTATTCCAAATGAAACCATAATTTGGGTCTAAGTTCAGATACTTAGACACACTTTCATCAGAAGGATATACATCTTCTGCTTTGTAGCAAGGAGCTACATTTGCCAAATGCTGGTCGAAGTGTCTGCGACCACTTTCAGTTTTGTAATAACTTTGATCAGCTTCAATATTCTCCACTATACCATCTGACCTCCAAATGGCCACACGCTGATGTAAGGTGGGAGGAACTGCCCCAATACCATGGATCCATTCTCGACCCAACAGCAATTTAAAATTTGCCTGCGATGCAATCACCATGAAGACGGTTGACCTGACAGACAAACCAACAGCTAGTTTTACTTGAATTACTCCAAGTATTCCACTTGTCTTACCCTCATAATTAGACAGTACCATATTATGTGGTCTTAAGTCTTTGTCAGTCTTTCCCACTTTCTGAAGTGAAGAATAGGGCATTAAGTTTACGGCAGCCCCACCATCGACAAACACTTTGTTTATTGGAACACCATCCACTTTCTCCCTTATGAATAAAGGCTTCAAATGATACATCATTCCTCGACTTGGCCTCTCAAACACAGCCTTTTGCTCTTCTACCACTCCTTTTCCCATCACATAGTAACAAACAGGTGTTTCTTCCACATTCTCGTCAGGAAGAAAATCATCTTCATTCTCAGATACCTCAGAGATTCTGTCGAACTCAGCCGGGAGTACAGAAACAATCCCACAGTCGATTAGCAATTCATCTGACTCTATGTCAAAGTTATCATCGACTTCTTCGTCTGACAATGGAGAATACTCAGGCTCTTTTTCTGTATTGGGGATCGGAGCATCGTCGTCGACCAGTTCTTTGATCAATTTCTTTCCTAGGATCATCCCAGCAGCTAATCTTTCATTTGCTATTTTAGCCTGCTCTTCAGTCAACTTCCTATGAAAGGGTTTTGACTGATAGTGAGAAAATCCTGCCTGCACCATTTTTGAACCCTCTTGTCCATTCTTGTGGCTTCTTTGGTAACGCCTCCATTGCGTTCGAGTCATGGGGTTTTTTCCTTTGTAGTTCAGAGATATGTAATCTTTTCTTTTAGATCCACTATCAGTCCAAGAACCTTCAGCATTGGTTCCATCGCCTTGAATCTGCCATTCTGGATGTTTACCTCTGAAGTTAATGGGTTTCACCCATTTGTCTTCAGGGACATCCGTCTTGGGACGGAAAGTCCTTGGTTTTTCAAACATCTTCCTGTATTCTCCAGCCTTTCGACCACTGTTTTCTCCTGTATACATGAATTGACGATTCTTGCCTCGACGAGGGTCGAACCTCACTTTGTTTGCAGCATCGACATTGAAAACAACATCACACCTTGGACATAATCCAACTTGAGAGTTGTTATTGTGGCATCTCTCTAGGAATTTCAAAAGACTTTCTTTTGGTTCAGGATAAACCATGTTTAAAACTTTGCCATCAGTAGCACCGTTTTGCTTTCTAATGAAACCATCAGTAGTCTCGACCATCATCACATCAGCAAGCTCAGTATAGTGAGCCTCTTCGACTTGCAAAGGATCAGTATCAACTTGCATTGATGACTTTGGCTTTTCTCCAAACTGTAACCTTCCTTCTTTCAACGCTTTTTGCACTAAATCCCTGAAAAGGACACATTGAGAAGTTTTATGACCCAAGAAATTATGAAATTTACAAAATCCTCTTTTTTTCTTTTGTTCAAGAGGAGGATTTTTAAGTCCCGGGGGTACTATGATTTGCCCATCAGAAACCAACAAATCAAATATTTCATCACATTTTGTTATATCAAATGAATACGTTTTACTAGAAAATTTTTCATTCTTACTTTCAACTAGATTTTTATCTTTTGAAGGTTTAAGCAATTTACAGATATATGGTGGCCCTGGCTTTAATTCAGCCACGTTGACCTCTCCCTCTTCGTATTCACTGTCGCTATTAGAGTCGAACTCACTTGTAGTAACATAAGCTATTTTTTCTTTCTTATGATACTTATTAGCCCTAGCCTTTTCAGCCTTCAGCCTTTCGACCTGGCGTACCCTATCTGCTAGTTGTGCTATATCTCTCAAATGTTGGGTGTCTAATTTCTTCCGTATGGAATAATCTAACCCACCTGCAGCCATTTCGACTAACTCATGTTCAGGAATTTGTGTGAAACATCTAGCTTTCAGTAACCTAAAACGGTTTAGATAGTCATCGACTGGTTCTGTACCCTTTCGTCTAACTCCTGCTAATTCTTTCAAGCTAATTTTCGACTGCCCCATATAAAATTGTTCATGAAACAATCGTTCTAATTGGTTCCATGAGAACAAAGATTGGGGAGATAAGGTCGTGAACCAAGTAAATGCATTTTTCGTTAAAGAACTTGGAAAATACTTCATCTTTAGATTTTCATTGTTTGCTATTTCTCCAGCCTCTGTCTGGAACCTAGCAATATGTTCAACCGTCGACTCGCTAGTCTCACCAGCAAATTTGGTGAATTTTGGGACTTTCCACCCCCTAGGCAATTCTGTTTGCCTTACATATTCTGACAACGGGGAAACGAAATATGGTCTATGCAAACCCACATTTATCCCATTTTGGACTAAAATTTGTTCGACTACATTAGAGATATTATTGTGTCCAACATTGACATCTTGCTGGATGTTCCTAAGAACCTGGTCAGCATCTTGATGCCTTTGTATTATTCTAGGGATCTCTTGCTCAATTTGATCTCCTTGTCCTATAGGTTCGACCCCTCTCACATTCGACCCTTGAGTAGTCGAAAGGTTTGGTTGTGGGGGCGCTCCAAAGAAATCTGCAATTCTGGCCATTTGTCCCGCCAATATTTCATAACTTTGATTCGTGTTATTTATCATGGGAGTAAAAACAGTTCCCATTTGTTGAGTAAGGGCATTCACCATTTCATGATTACTTTCGTCCATTTGTTGTCGAATTGACAACAGTGACGTAGTACTTAAAGATGGCAAAACCTGGTGATTATATCCTATGCCTATAGGTCGACCCCCTGGATTTGATGTGCTTGTAGCCATCATGCTGTCAGAATATAATGAAGGATTTGTATGCAAACCTTGCATCATAGACGTGGGCATTCCAAACTGAGGGTTAAAACCTGGTGGAGGCATCATTCCATGAAACGGCGGTCGTAATGGATTCAACGGTGACCGTACATTCGTTGGTGATGATACCATTATTGCTGCCGTCGCTCCACCAGTATTTGTTGCTCCAACTGGGGACGAATCTGCGGCATTTTGTGGTGTTCCTCCGGTCAGAACACCTCCTTGATTTCCAGAAAGATCAGAATTATTTGTATTAACTTCAGCCATGTTAGTTAATTTCCGACCACTTCTTAATATCATTCATAACTAAAGAAAAATAAAGAACAATCGACGGGTCCCACTGGGCGTGCCAATTTGTTTACCCAGAAAAATGGTAAACAAGCGCTAGTTTCCTTTTTAAAGGTTACTTTGCGGAGTCAACTAGAATACTCCAAGACTGATTGCTTTATTTTGTTATGTTATGTGTATCTGATTTGTATTAAATGTAAAATAGTGACTTTAACGTAAAAGTAAGCACTGAAATTAAAGGCTTTAAAGGAAATCAAAGCAATAAAAAAGAAAAAAAACAGTAAATGTGCACTGAAAGATAAAATATAGTGTAAAATGATTGCATTTAATTAAACTGGTACGCATATGTACATTCAAAAGTTGCACTCGTTACTCATTGCGCAGAGATTTGAGTTTACTTGTGTTTATGTAGAAAATGCGGACCTCTAACTATTCCTATGAAACTTGCTTAAATAGAAAAAATAAAATAACTACTACTAATGGTCGACTGGCTATCAGTCAACACGTGTCTTCGACATGCAAGATCTTCAATTGTGAGACTTCCACGCGTCCTGTGAGAACTGCCAGAAAAACTGCCTGGAACTGCCTCTTAACTTCTACTGCCTCTCGACCTCCACTTCAGTTTCTGCAGCAAAAAATCCTTAAGTCTTCGCATCCTTTTGGTCTGGTCGAACGCTGAAGCCTCTGGTCATCTTTCTAGTCGAACAGCTTCGACTACTAAGCGTTATTTGGTCGACTCGCCTTGACCCACCTGATAATGTACATATTAACGTGAGGCCCAATTACTAATTTAGGGCCTTTTTACCAAATTGAGGCCCAATTGCCAATTTTGGGCCTTAGTTGCCCATTTATTTAGTTAGTCGAAATCCTAGGGTAACAACTTCTCAAAATCTGGTACTTTGAATTTGTGAGGAATCTTAACATTTGGAACTAGACAGAGGTCTGCAGCATTCTTTCCAAATAGATCTTGTCCTCGAAGAGTCTTGAGTTCCTTCTGCATTTGTAGAAACTGTTCCTGGAACTCGTTCAATCTTTCATACACGCCAGTGTCCTCACTGGGAGCGTGATGATATACTTGTCCGCCCTGTGGAGGAAAAGTATGTATAATCGGCCGTGGAGAAACCATGATAGCAGATCTTGGAATCTCAACATTCTGTTGTGTGAAACCCATTGCCGTTGCTCTTGGAACTTCAATTTCCAGAGGTTTGTAACCCTCCGGTGGTTGCATCTCCATTGTAGCTCTTGGAACTTCAGAAACTGGGGGTATGTACCCTTCTGGAATAAAGTTATACGGCATGCCCCAAGGTCGGTTGGGTGGCATGGCATACTGAGGAAAAGAAGTAGAAACAATCTCGGAAACCACAGTCCTTTGTGGTTCTTCTGGGGTTGGTCGATTCTGTGCAACTACCAGGGCTGGACCAGCAACAGGTCAACCATTGGTTTGGATGAAAAACCAAGGTTTTTAACACTTATATCCCCAGCAGAGTCGCCATTTTTCTGTGGTGTCGTTTTTTTTACCTCCCCGTTTCGCTTGGGAGGACGGCACGCTAGACCCTTCACGCGAAATTTTGAAGGAGAATGCGCCCGTGGTGGGATGAATTTTGTTTCAGTTCTTCCTACGATATCACACGAACTTTCTTATTTGTCCTACGAGTAGGAAAGGGGAAAAAAGATCTCAACTAAACCCTAGGAGTTTGCTAAGTGTGGGGATTCACCTAGACAAGACATTCTGGAGTCCGGGGGGTCGGTTATACATAGGGAAGAGTTTAAGCACCCTACATATCTGTAGTACTCTACAGGAACCTTCTCTGTGTCTAAATGTGTTTGTGCTGCTAATGATTACTGGGAAAGTTTCTCCTTTGTGTTAGGAGATGGAATTGAATTGAATAAAAGAAAGACAGACAGACAGACTATTTTTGGTATTTTATTAGCTCGCTGAGATTCCTTGTGAACCTCATGCCTACATATCCCTAATGGAAGTCAGAGCTTAATGTAGTTCGGGAAACTAATTAATTATTAATTATTTTTGGGTGCCTTGCTTGAAGCTCAAGGTTGAAGCTTGAATTAAATCTCTGTTTACAGTAAAGAGACATAAAGTCATCTTTATAGAGAGGTATTTCTACTATTCCACCACAAACATTAAAAGAGTGACGGAATAACTGAATTCATTTCATTCAAGAGGGGGACCTTACTTGTGTATCTGCAAGTATACCAGTCAAATGCCTCTTAAATGAAAGAAAAATGCTCATCCAAATTAGGGAAAGTTACCACATGTCTGGGTTTTACTTCCAGCTCATGCCTTTCAAAATCCTAAATGGGAGACTTGATTAAAATGAAATGTAATGTTTGTTTGTTTGAATGTGGTGAGATAGAGGAAAGATCTCTCTATAGAGATAAGCTATGTCTATCTACTGTATAAAAGATTTGATTTTTAACTGGCTTGTATGAGGCCCAAGCTTGAGGCTTTTTGATTAATGTATTATTTATTGACTCTGGGAGATGATTCCACTGGGGGTTAATTACAAGGAATTTTTGTATTCTGTACAAAGCCCAAAATTGAGGCTGACTCTAGCTAGAAAAAATATTATTTTCTGCCTTGTACAAAGCCCAAGGTTGTGGCTGACTGAGTATGAATGACTTTAATAGGGAAAAGATCCTAGATGTTAGGAATCTTTGACACATGAAGTATGGTTTATCTGCCTTGTACAAAGCCCAAGGTTGTGGCTACCTGAATGATGAAGGACTCACTGGGGAGACTCTATTATCTGCCTTGCACAATGCCCAAGGTTGAGGCTGACTATTAACAGGGGAGTTTTATTGTTTTGGTGCCTTGTATGAAGCCCAAGGTTTAGGCTAACTGTTTTTGTTGGGTTTTGACTCTACTGAAGGATTTATTTATTAAAAGACTGATTTTTTTTGGAAGCTAACCCTTTCCAGGGATTTTGTCTCAGCTGGTGAGTTTATCTTTTGAAAATAATGATTTTTGGAAGCTAACCCTTTCCAGGGGTTTTGACTCTTTTGGGGAAATTATCTCCTAAGAGAAATGAATCTTTGGTTTTTTTGAAGAAGTGATTTTGGAGGCTAACCCTTTCCAGGGGCTTTTGTTAAGATGATTGGCAGAAAGATTATCTAGTGGAGACTTCTTGTTTTAAAGCCCAAGATGAAGGCTGACTCTTGCTGAGGATAAGAAAACATGGATCCTAGACTCTGCTAAGGAAAATTGATGAAGATAAGGGTGACAGAGACTGTCCATGTCTCTCATTCCAAAAGGTGTACTCAATGTAAAATTGAGACAAACTTAGCTTGTTTAAAGTCTGGTTTAAATTGGAAGAAACTCACCAGGGTAGGTTAAAAGGTGACTAAAGACTTGTTCCTATGTTTATAAGAAACCTGATGGGTCCTTGTATACAAGCTCAAGAGGAAGCTGGAAATGCTTTTAAGAAGCCTGTGGGTCCTTGTACAAAGCCCAAGAGGAGGCTAATCGAGGGTCATCGAGGGTCCTTGTTATAACACAAGAGAAAGCTATGTAGTTTTGAACTTATTTTGGCTCTAAGCAAATGGGTAAGAGGTTTCACCGGGAATAATTCCTCTTTGGGTGGATGTGTCCTATTTTTTGGATTCTAAGGTTTTTGCCAAGATGTTTCACCGGGAATAATTCATCTTGGGGGTTTGAACTACAGATCTCTAATTAGGAAAGAGCCTTCACCGGGAAGACATTCTCAATCCTAGGCCATATTCCTATAATATATATATATATAGTTTAACTGTCCTAGGGTTTACACTCAAACATAGTTCTAAACAAATATATGCACAGTTTATATTTGACAGTAATTTAAACAAAGACTGTAAATTGAAAGCCTCTAAAGCCTAACCTGGATGGAGTGGAGGCCTTTGAAGAAGTATGTACAAAGCCTTACCAGCAATTGATGGATAACAGTTGAATATATATTTATGATAAACAGTTAATGTTTCTTTTGAAAACAGAAGAAGTGAAGATGGACATAGGTCACATAGGTATCTGAAGAGTTTCACCGGGAATAATGCCCTTCAAATACCAGAACAATGTTTTGAAAACAGAAAGGAGATTTTGAAAATACAGTTTTTGAAAACAAACTATGAAAAGAAAAAGGTGTTGGGTCTTACACTCTAATAGAGGCCCACTTAAAAATGATTTACTGTTTATGAGAAACAGTTGAAAATGATTGAAATGATATAAGGTTTTGTTGTTTGAAAACCTTAATCGTCCGTTTAATTGGAGACTGAAAACAGTTTTGAACATTGACAAAAGTCAACTTAATTAAGGCAAAGTTGAAATCTATACCTAATTAAGACCTAAATAATTAGGGTTTTATCATAAAATTATTCACAAAGTAACTAGGTTAAAACAAAATGAAAATATATATTTTCAAAGTATTTAAGAAAACACTTAAAACATACTATTTTAAACCTAATAAGAATATATGAAATAAATAATATTTTTATGATTTTTTTTTATTATTCACAAAATAGATATATTAAATGACAAGTGTGTAAAAAATGAAATTAAAAAATTAATTTGATAGGTTAAATAATTGTTTAAAGTTGTAAAGAAATCAAATGGAAAAAGTGATAAAAAATATTGTTTTGTCACTACCAAGGCTTGAACCCACGCTCCCATGGTCACCACGCAAAACAAAGCCAACTGAGCTACACGCTCAGTGTGACTAAAGAGGGATTCCAATTGGTTATATATAAAACACGCGCGTTAAAATGAAAAATAAAAACAAAAGGTCTGAGGGGGGATCGAACCCCAGACCTAAGGCATGAGAAAGTGAGAGGCGCTTGTAACCAAGTGAGCTGAACGTTTTAGTCGCTCAAAACACGCTTCCAATTGATTATATTTTAAACTTGCTTCTGAGAATTCAAAAAAACGCGCGCAAAGCAACTTCATCTTCAACCTCACGATTTCAATTTCTGGAAATCCTATCTCCCTCAATTCTCAACTAAATTCAAAGATGTAAAGATGGATTTTGCTCGTTTTTGGACGAGGATCATGATGGTGTCCTTTAATTTCATCTATTCTAAGTGTAACATAAAATTCGCAAGCATGAACACTAAGAACCCTAAAACTGAAATTAAACATGAAATACTATATATGCATGATTTGATGCAATTGATTGAGGGCTAATGATCTATGAAGGTGCAGAAACCAACTGGTAACTTCATTTTAAATTTATCATGCGTGAATCATAGAGTTTGAAGCTTTTGAAACTTACCTGAAAAATGAAGATTTGGCTCTGATCAAAGTGTGTTGCAGAGTTGTTGCAACGATCCAGATAGCTTCAGTGATCCTCCTGGAAGGTGTTGAGATGCTTAACTTGGACTGAAAGTGCCCAGAACCTCTTGCTCGACCCCAACTGCAACAGCTCCAAGTGAGAGGTGAAGATGATGATTCCCCACGTACAGAAGTGTTTCAGAGGTTTGGATCACCTCTAAATGACTCCCCTAAGGTGTTTGAATACTTAATTCCAAAGGAAGAGCTCTGGTTTAAAGAATCCGAGTCTTCTTGCCAAAGAACCTTTGAAAGCCTTAAGTATGAAGAAAGAAGAGAGAAAGCAAGAATTCTGTTGCTTTGGTGTGTTTTTTGAATGAGAAAGACCCCTCTATTTATAGGCAAATGGTTCAGAGCAATTGAACATAGCAAGCTTGCTTAGTGAAGTGAGTTTGGTTTCTTAGCCATGAAGAAATTTTGAAAATATCCCAAATGCAATGATGCATTTTCGGGCTAGCTTCCCCAACCATTGATCTTGTATGATCTTAGGGAACATTTCTGATGCAGAGGAGAGTTCTAATTGGCTTAGAGCAAGATTCCTTGATGATTCACCATTTGCCATAATTTCAAAAATGCAATCATTACATAATCACATGCCTTTGTTTTTGGGAATCTTCTTCAATCCTTATGCAATGATGGAAATTGATGTATGGCATGCTTGCAGATGTATTAGAGGTCGTGTAGCATCACTTAGTGAAGCTAATTGCACAAAAATGCAAAGTTCTAATTTGTACATGACCTATAATTTCACCTTATGAGGCCAACTTTGAACAAGCATAACTCCTAGCTCAAAATGAATTTGGAGAAGGTTGAGCATAATTTGGAAAGCCCTAAACATCTACTTCAAATCATTAGTTTGGGGTTTCTTCAGAATCATTTGGGAAAATTGTGAAAAATGAGCCCAAAGTTGGATGAAAACTAGGTTAAAAACACTTAGAAAAATTTCTAAGTTTTTTATAACCTAAAGCTTGAAAATTCCAAATCTCTTAAATGGTTGATCTTTTGAAAAAATTTCCTATGTAAGATGTTGCTTTATTTTGCAAGATCTACAACTTTCATGTTGGATGTTTTTTGAGTTGTGTAGGTGAAATTTTGAGTTCCCACAATGCCCTCAAAAACCCTAATTCCCGACTTTTCGCTCCTTGATGATTCTTCTTGAATTTCTTTGGTCAAATGACTTTAATATCCATATATTGATGATATTGATCTTTGAAAGTCATGGTTTGATCAAAAATCTTAAAAGTCAAAGGTGATCCCATACAGTTGACTTTTTCCAAATAAAGTGAGATTTTGGACTTTTGTGTGGAATTAAGATCTTCTCCTCAAATGAGTGATGTAAATGGGTTATATTGAGGTAGTAGAGGTTCTTGAATCATGTCTTGAGTTTTGGATCCATGCCCTGATTAAAAGTCAACTATCCAGATGAATTAGGTTAAAAACCCTAATTGTCGACCAGATGAAATTGGTGACTGTGGATCTTGAATTGAGGTGTGATGTCCAGTGGATTTTATTGTATGGATCATTTGAAGATGATTGAAGTCTTTAATAGATGTCCTGGAGCTTTTTAGGGTTTCCCAAAGGTGATCCCTGATTTCAGTCCTTGATAGGCTCAAAAACCCTAGTCTGGTGACCTGAGTAAACCTGTACTCAGATGACTAGGTGTCTAATCAATCATAGGTGAATATAAAAGTGAAGCTTTTGAGTCCTATGATTGTGTTAGAGATCAATATTTCTATTGATTGATTCTTTGCTTGAGTTTTCTTGTCTTTGAACATCCTTGATTAAATGCCAGATGAAGAAGTGACTGCTCTGGGTACTTGTTTTGACCTGATGAAAATCCTGAAGATATGTCATCTCAGGGGGGTCAAAAATTAGGGTATGACAAAGGCTACTTTAGAAAGCACTTTTTCTAGAAAAAGCGTTGCTACAGACCCACCTACGAAAGCGCTTTTTAAGGGAAAGCGCTGCTAAAGACCCACCTACGAAAGCACTTTTCAAGGGAAAGCGCTGCTAAAGACCCACCTACGAAAGTGCTTTTCAAGGGAAAGCGTTGTTTGAAGTAAACCTAAGGCAACGCTTTTTGGCGTAAAAAAAGTGTTGTTTTTACCTACGGCAGCGCTACCATAGGCAGCGCTTTTAAGCGCTGTAAAAGGGCAAAAAAAGCGCTTTCGTAGCCCTTTTATGGCATAGTGACGATAAGCTTCTAGAAGACCAAATATCAGTTGAAGAACCAGTCAATGCTTGTTGATAGGATAGCCAACATTCCTTAACTAGTTAGGGAGCATCTTAAGACGTTGAAAGTAAGCAGACACCTTGGGAAAATCCTTCATGCGAGTGTTAGAGAACTCTTGCTTGAGAGTGACAA
Source organism: Vicia villosa (assembly GCF_029867415.1). Classification (NCBI taxonomy): domain Eukaryota; kingdom Viridiplantae; phylum Streptophyta; class Magnoliopsida; order Fabales; family Fabaceae; genus Vicia; species Vicia villosa. The sequence goes on along the minus strand of NW_026705713.1, from coordinate 258,213 downwards.
CGCAAGCATTATGATAATGCTAAAAAATGTCAACCAAACGATTCCTGGCTTCCATAACATAACAGTGGAGTCTGGTTCTAGGATGGTGGTCAAGAGGTCAGTGAAGATTGTGGAATATATCTATTAAAGAACGGTAGAGTCGAGAATATCCACTGTTCATACTCGACAATAGAGGAATCTACCAATGGTTTCTTATCCATAGAGGGAACAATACGATGTAGAACCCGATGAGAGTGGATTTATTTTAGAAAAAAAGGCTGGTTAAAGTTGATACCATGTAAGATAATAGGGTGCTTACCTTTCTCAAATTCACGTCAATACAATATATATATATATATATATATATATATATATATATATATATATATATATATATATATGTGTGTGTGTGTGTGTGTGTGAGTGTATCGTTTGCTCAACGATCTAATTATATAATTACTGAAATCTTATAATGATAAATTATTACAAAATATGTTATTCTATTAGAGAAAAATATAATAAGAAATGACAAAAACTCAACTTTACAAATAGGAGACAAAAACTTAAATTTGGAGGGTCTTGCAATTTTATGGATTAATAGTAATCAAGTAATCATTCATTCATTATTTGTCGGGATGACAATGGGCAAGGTTTGGGCAGGGTATTATAATACATGTCCCTATATCCGCTGTATGAAAAAATCTCCGTATCCGAGTTCAAATTTGCGTGGACATTAATATTCATACCCGTACTCATATCCTATGGACACCTCAATATCCATACCCGTATACCCGTATTTGTAGTAAAAATAAATCAATTAATTGTAAAATATCATAGGGTTAATACCACTTTTTACCCATGTAATATAGGCGAAATTTGATTTACCCCCTCGTAATATTTTATTTTTACTTTCCCCCTGTAATATATATTTTTTGGATTATCCCCCTAAGCGTGCAAATTAAACACCAAATCTGAGGGGAAAGTCAAACAAAAAAATATTACAGGTGGATAAACTTTACGCTTAGAAGGCAAAAGACATAGTATTTTTATAATTTAAGGGGGTGTTCGAAAAAAAAAATTACAGGAGGGAAAACAAATTTCGCCTATATTACAAGGGAGTTTTGTATATTTAACCCAATATCATATAATTTTAAGTTTTTTTAACAATATTAAAAAAAACTATGGATATCATTGTTGAGTTAAAAAGTAAATAAACACCTTTATTAAAATGAGTAATAGTTTAATAGCAATATACTTTTTAAAAGTGGATAAATATGCATTTTTATATAATAATACGAATGACATTATATAAATATGTAGTGCGAGTATGGGACGGGGTGGGTAGTAAGGTACCCGTGCCCGCACTCAACCCACTTATTTTAATGAATAATTACCTGTGTTTGTAACCGTACCAATTTTGCGGATTTTTACCTTACTTGTTGTGGACATTTTTTACGGATACCCATAAAATATGGGCCAAATTGCCTTCCTCTAATTATTTGTTTTGAAAAACGAAAATAACACTATCATAATTTACTTAATGATGACCATATGATAGAGAACCTATAAAATGAAGATAATAAAACTGTATTCAAGATTAAAATAGAAAATCCTTGTCCGACTTTTGTGCCTATATGGTAGAGCAAAATAAAAAATAGAGAAATAAGATATGCAGCGAATAGCATAATATTTCACAGGGAGTATGCATGGACACACACACTTAATATACTTGTTGGTATTGAAATATGCGCAGTACTATACATATAAAGGTTACAATATCTAATAGCATAACAACAGGCATTAAGTTAAACATCTTCTGGAGTTCTGGTATAAATAGCTTTAAGTACTTCTGCCATAATCTGCTACCTTAAAATTTTTCTGCACAGATACAAATGGTGATTCCTCTTTCACCCAAACTTTTTAGTGACCTTTTTTGATTTGAGCTACTTCAAATATTTGATTGGCATCGACAATTCAGCATCAACCAGAATGATTCATGTTAATTTGTAGCAGAGAAATAATGAACACCACAACATATTAAAATATAAACATATCTACTACCTTTTAATATATTAAAACCAACTTTCCAATTTTAAACCAACATTGCTGTGGAAGATCTAAGACCTTTGGAGTTGAACAATTTATTTAAATTAATTGTTTAATATTATTGTCATACATTACATACCGCGGCAGCTGATGACGACTCGTGATGGTCAGCAGAAGGTGGTGGCGAATAGTGCCGTGGTTTGCAGTTGGCGATGCTGCGCTTTCGGCGTGGGATGATTGCTTCTCTTTCGAAGTGATTAGAAGCAGGAGAAACAGGCTGTGATATTTTGAAATAAGATCCCAATAATGAAGAATGAAATAAATAAGATTGTGACAGAATTTTCAACCAGAATGATTCATGTCAATTCCACAGAAAGTATTTACTGCAGAAACAAGAAAAGTAAAACTAAACTTACGCTATCATCTCCGATTTCAAATGAGCCATCGGTTTTAGGCATAGAAGTTGGTTCTGCAGGTGGGGGAGCGTTTAGATCCAAATCGCGTACTACTCTTCCATAACCAGTTGTATTTCTTCTTCTTCTTCTAACGTACACATGACGGAAGTCTCTTGTGTCCATTTGATTATGCCTAGATGAACTCATCCTGAAATATTCTTAAATCATGAACAAAGTAAAGTGACTATGTTGATGCATGGAAATAAAAGTTACATAGTAATCATTCATTATAGAATCTAGTAGATAGATCATTTTCTTTATTGGCAATAGAAAAGCCTATCATGTTTTAAATTGTTCTTGTAATTGCTAATAAAAATGGAAATGAGCATAATGATATCATTATGAAAGTTATGACAAACAACCATGTTAGAACTAAGCTGATGAGAATTAACTACAAAATGAAAAGAAATCCATGATTATAATCAAATGAGTTTGAACAAAAGAAATTAGAAAGCTCAGAAGAAGCTAAAAAGTAATCAGTAAGACTACATAATAACAATGACTTAAAGAATTAGGCAAAACACATGAAACCAGACAAGTTGGCAAGTCAAGTAGATTGTAAAATAAGATCAGTCAAAGGCCATGCATTAGCAATTGAGATCATATGTTTATATCAAATAGAACTAAGACACGCTAAAACAATTATCTTCAAGAACATTATTCCACTTGTGAATGAATTGGCATCCCAGCATGAGACAGAGGCACTTATGAAATGCTCGATAAGGCACTTATGAAATGCTCGCCAAGGCAGATTGCGGCTGCTAGATCCTAATAACCCATCAAAATTCACTCAAAAAACAGCATCAAAACAAATCCCCTTCAAACAAACAGAAAACACCTCCGTTCCCAACTTCTAAAACATGTTCAATGTGACAGGAAAAATCATCACACTAGATTATAAAATTAAATACAGCTACTAAGAAAATCAAGCAGAAATAAATTGAGAAAAAAAAAGTTGTTATTGACAATCAGGCACCACATATCAACATTTCTCGATTGCTAAAATTTTTAAAATCAATCAGCTTTGCAACTCCAATTTGTCGAAATGCATGATTGCAAACAACAATAAAGAAGGTGACATGAAAATTTTAATGACAAGAGGAATGAATTAAAAATAGCACGAAGAGATATATAAATAAGATCGATAAGCAGAAACACTTGAATGTAGTAAAATTGAAGAACATTGAAATGAAGATACCTGAAATGGCTGAATGGTGCAGATGAGTGAAATGAACGAGGTCGGACTGAGATGAATGAAAAGAGGAATGAATTAAAAAGAGGACGCATGGAGATACAATGATTGATTGACATAAACAATTGAATGCAGTAAAATTGAAGTAGATTGAATTGAAGATACCTGAATGGTGCTGCAGATGAGTGAAATGAACGAGAATGAGAAAGTGAAGCGGAGCTGTAACTAAGATTGAGAAGCCGATGAATAGCATATGGTAGTAACGTATGGTTGATGAGTAAATATATTGACAACGACTACGTCATTGAAGCTTGACATCTTTTTTGTTGTTTTCCTATAAAAGAATAAAACAAGGAAAAATTTCACCATGGGTTGTGTGTCATTCGCGTTTTCTCTTATCTCCGTTTCGAGAAGCTTCATATGCCTAAGCCAATTCGGTTGAGAATAGATTTGTGTGTAGCGTAGGATAGGTATCTTATTGCTCACGCTAGAATACATATGTCTTTAAGAGTTATATTTTTCTCACGGTTTTGATGGAAGTGGGGGGAAAACATAATAGTTGCAATTATCTTTATATATTATGTTAGATACCAATTTCAATCCAGCCCTAGACTGTATGTGTTAAATATCTTGTAAAAAATAATGCTTTTAATCTTATATATCTACTTGGATTATTTTGTTCGACCATATATGACATCATTTATTAAAATCCATGGTTTTGAATATTATAAATAAAAAAGATTCATAGGAGTTTATACCAATATAATTTATTGGGTCAAAAGAAGGGATTCTACTTTGGTTGAAAAAGGGGTTCTACTTTGGTTTTAAAGGCAAGGTAAAGAACAACATCAAAAAAAAGTTTTCACTTTTTCTCTCGGTTATAGATGAATTGAGAGAAAAAGTGTATTGCTCATGGGTTCAAACCCCAACAATTTCGTATTTTACAGAAAAACACACAACTTTATTTCTCGGTGATAAAAATAACTGAGATGAAATGTATATTGTTTCGTTCTGAAAAAAAAAAAATATATATATATATATATATATATATATATATATATATATATATATATATATATATATATATATATATATATATATATATATATAGAGAGAGAGAGAGAGAGAGAGAGAGAGAGGTGCAAAACCTGCGGCGTTGTAGAGCTTCCGATGCGGCAGAGCGTAGGTGTACCAGCAAGGTTAGAACTCCGACACCCGAGTTAGTATTTAAAAGAGTAGAGAGCATTCAAATTATGTTTGAAATTTGTTACCTCAAATTGCGTCATTCCCTATATATAGGGGAGATGGGTAACGACCTCGGTATCTTTTAGGCGTGGAATACGGGTGATCGTTGGATGCGCTTGAGGCGTAAATATCCTACACTGAGGTATAGGATAGTGATGTGATAAGGGGAAGATTTTAGAAACATGACCATGTAGTCGGTTGATAGGTTTTTCCCGTAGCGTCATATCTCGTGGTGGCCGGTTTGTCAATAATTATTGGCTTGATACTTTTCTCATTATTATTTCTCGTATATATAAAGGTTACAGGGCTATATCGGTAATTACACTAAATAATTACATTTAAACTAATTCCTATTCACATCCCCCCTCAAATTGATGCTGCTTGTCAATGAGCATCAATTTGCTAACAAGAAACTGATGACGTGGACGCGGAACAGCTTTGGTAAGAATATCTGCAATCTGCAACTGAGTACTGACATGAGGAAGTGATATTATTCTGTCATCATAAGCGTCACGGACTGAGTGACAATCAACTTCAATATGTTTGGTGCGTTCATGAAAAACAGGATTCGCAACAATTTGGATGGCACTTGTATTGTCAGCATAAAGTGAAGTTGGCTCTATTTGAGGAAATCCAAGTTCAGCCAAAAGACCACGAAGCCAAATTATTTCAGAACAAGCAGCAGACATGGCACGATACTCAGATTCAGTAGAAGATTTAGAGACTCTCGCTTGTTTCTTACTTTTCCATGAGATCAATGAAGAGCCAAGAAACATGCATCAACCAGTGACAGATCGTCGAGTATCAAGGCACCCTGCCCAATCGGCATCACTATAAGCACTCAATTTAGGAGGAACTCCAGTAGGAAAGAATAAACCACGATGAGAGCTTCCCTTCAAGTAACGAATTATACGACGAACTGTTGCCAAGTGAAGGTGGCGAGGAGAGTGCATGAATTGACTTACTTGTTGAACAGCAAATGATATGTCAGGGCGAGTAATAGTCAAGTAATTAAGGTTACCCTTGAGTTGACGATACAATAAGGGATCATGCAACAGATCACCATCATCACGATGATATTTAACATTAACCTCAAGAGGAGTATCCACTGGATTAGCCGATTGCAGACCAGCCATAGAAATTAAATCTGTGGCATACTTGTGTTGATGGAGGAATATGCCCTTGGATGTAGAATGAACCTCAAGACCAAGAAAATAATGCAAATTACCAAGATCTTTCATATGAAACGCTGCTTGTAACTGCTGTTTAAGGCTTTGAATGGAAGCATGATCAGAACCAGTAATAATCATATCATCAACAAACAGAAGAAGTAGGACAATTCCAGTAGATGTTCTATGAATAAATAGAGAAGAATCGTACTGACTCTGAGTAAAGGAAAACCCAAGTAGAGTGGAGCGAAATTTTTCATACCATGCTCTAGGCGCTTGTTTCAAACCATATAAGGAGCGTTTGAGCTTGCACACACCCTTAGATGACTGAAATAAACCTTGAGGAGGAGTCATATAAATATCTTCCGTCAGGTCACCATGAAGAAAAGCATTTTTCACATCTAAATGATGAAGAGCCCACCCGTTAGAAGCAGCTATAGAGAGTACCGTACGAACAGATGTCATTTTGGCAACCGGTGCAAATGTCTCATCATAATTAATTCCATATTCCTGCTTGTTTCCTAAGGCAACCAAGCGAGCCTTGAAACGGTTGAGGGACCCATCAGAATTCAATTTCACAGAATACACCCATTTGCAGCCAATGGGTTTAACATCAGGAGGACAAGAAACAATATCCCATGTGAAATTCTCTTGAAGAGCTTGAAGTTCCTCATTCATTGCTTTTATCCAACGTACATCTTTAACAGCCTGTGAATAGCAAGTAGGAATAGATATGCTAGAGAGTGTGGCAGTCGAAGAAGTATGTGAGGAATCATACCTGTCTGGTGAATATCTATCTGGTGCTCGAGATATTCGACCAGAACGTCGTGGTTCAACCGTTACAAGAGCAGGTGGCGGTTCAGCGTCGGGAAGGGGTGTGGGAACCTGCTGTTTGTGTTTTCTGACATATACATGACCTGGTTTATAGAATTCTATAGATTGAGGCATAATAGAAAACTTAGGAAGAGTAACAATATCATTCATGACAGGAGAAACACATGGAAACATAAACTGATTATCAAAAAATGTCACATTCCTAGAAATGCGAAAACGATGGTTAGTGACATCATAACACACAAATCCCTTATGAGAGTGACTATACCCCATAAACGAACATTGAACAGACTGCGCTCCAAGCTTATGCCTTTCAAATGGAGGTAAGTGAACAAAACAAACACATCCAAAAGTATGTAAATCATTATAATTAGGCTGAATTTTAAAAAGACGAAAAATAGGAGAATCGAGATCAATAACCGTAGAAGGAAGACGATTGATCAAGAAGACAGCTGTGGAAAGAGCCTCCACCTAAAATCGGGGTGGTACAGAAGCTTGAAGAAGTAAAGTGCGGGTCACATCAAGCAAATGACGATTCTTGCGTTCTGCCACCCCATTTTGTTGGGGGATATTGGGACAAGATCGTTGAGACAAAATGCCTTTTTGTTGAAGAAATTCTTGAAACTCACGAGACATGTACTCACCACCAGAATCAGAGCGAAATTTTTTAACATTTTCATGAAATTGAGTTTCAACATATGTCAGAAATTTCTTAAACATAGAAAACACTTCAGATTTAGACCGAAGAAAATATATCCAAGTAAAACGACTATAATCATCAATAAATGTGACAAAATATTTATAGCGAGCATGAGAAACTACAGGAGACATACCCCATACATCACTATGAATCATTCAAAACAAGAGGAAGCCCGATAAGCACCAGACGGAAAAGGAAGTGTTTTACTTTTAGCTAATTTGCAAACAGAACATGAAAGAGAGGCATTAGAAACAACATTTTTATTTCCCAATAAACCAGTTTTAAATAAATGAGATAAAACAGCAGAGTTAGGATGACCCAATTTTCTATGCCAATCCTCATAAGAATTCAAGACATTATTACAAACAAGAGATAAATGACTAGAAATAAACTGAAGTGGAAACAGTCTTCCCACTTTAGGCCCCTTCGCAACTACCTTCCCCAACACCTGTTCCTGCACAAGGCAACCATCACGAGAAAAATTTACATTACAATTATTATCAACCAATTGACCAACAGATAATAAATTGGAAGCAAGTCCAGGTGCTACAAACACATCTCGAAAATCAGAGTTGAGGTCACCAACATTCGTGATAGAGAGAGCATTACCATCCGCAATTTGAATTTTCTGATTACCATGGTAAGAATGTAAATTGTGCAAGTATTCAGAAGAGGCTGTCATGTGATTGGATGCACCAGAATCAAGAAACCACGGGCAGGAAACATTCGAAGACTTACCCTGAATTCCTAAGGTTGAAAGAGCGGAAAGTACCATCTGTTGGATTATTTCAGGTTGGAGAGCACCACCATTAGATGGATTGGTGATGGAAGGACCAACTGCAGAGCTTGTACTAGCAGGAAATGCTTGCACCGAACGTTGTGCTGATCGTGGAGGACGGGTGGGACAATCAGAGATAATATGGCCCCGCTGCTTGCAATAATTATAAAACTTCTTACTGCAACTCTGAGCAAAATGTCCAAATTGTTTGCAAGAAAAACATTGGACATGTCGAATATCACGACCTTTACCTCTACTCTGAGGAGCATATGCAAACATAGCAGACTCAGAAATGACAACATCGTGAGACATGGATCCTTGAGTAGCAAGACGTTGTTCCTCTCTGAGAAGTTCACCAACACATGTATCTAAAGAAGGAACAGGATTCCTATTCAGCAAAGCACCTCTGACAACCTCAAATTCCGCACGAAGCTTCATGAGAAATTAATCTCGCCTACTAGTATTGTAGACCTCTTGAACATCCGCGAGAGAACTCTTGGGAACATCAACATGTATAATCGCAGAGTGTTCTGTCCACAAATTCAAAAAACCAGAATAATAATCTTGAACAGACAGATTGCCTTGTTTGTAATTGGCAATGTCTAGCTCCAACTGAAAACGTTTGGCCGCGTTTTCTAGGTTATAGATACGCTTCAAGTAGTTCCACATTTCTAGGTCAGTGGAAAAAGATCGCAAATTATTAATCATGTGAGGATCAATAGTACCGAGAATCCAAGTGATAATCTGAGTATCTTCTATTTCCCATGCATCTAAGTCAGTTGTCTCTAACGGTGCCAAAGAGACATCGTCCAAGTGACTCCATAATCCTTTCCCTTTTACATACATCCGAAACTGAAATTCCCAAACAAGATAATTCTTTCCTGTAAAACGAACACAAATATGATCTATCTCTTCTTCGGAAGCCATAATATCAGAGATGACTTAAGAACAATTTTGTTAACGTGAAACAAGAAACACCAACGGAACACTGAAGAAAATACTTGTCGACACCAAATCAACACCCCAATTCAGGATACTCGCCGACACCAAGTCAAAACCCTAATTCAGAATACTTGCCGACACCGAGTCAAAACCCTAATTCAGAATACTTGCCGACACCGATACGATAACACGATCAAAGCAAACACGATTTGTAAGCACCCGAGATTAGAATCGCAATCTTGGAAGAGATTACCGAGAACTGAGATGATTTCAATTACCGAGAAACGAGATCTACCGAGACGATTTCAAGAGCGACCCAGTGGGGTGACGCTGAAAAAAGCCAAGATTAACCTAAAACTCACAGGTTTGATCGAAAACCTACTGATACCATGTCAATAATTCTTGGCTTGATACTTTTCTCATTATTATTTCTCGTATATATAAAGGTTACAGGGCTATATCGGTAATTACACTAAATAATTACATTTAAACTAATTCCTATTCACACGGTCTGGGAGGGATATGGTCGGTCCAAAGCAGTTGCCCTGGAAGCCCTCGTGCTTGAATATCAAGGTAAGGGTATAAATAATTTCACTCTCGGCTCCTGATAATCCATGTTTGTGTTTCTCTTGTTTGGAACATCAAATGTCTATTAGGAGGCGTCGTTATTAACATTCTTGGGAACCGAAAAACTTGAGTGTTACATGCGAGAGACGCAAACACCTTTTTTTTTCTATATTTCCAGAACATAAGTATAGGAAAAACTAAACTCATTTTCCTTTAGACCTTTCTTTTCTCTTCATTTTTGAGCAGTTACCTCTTTCCTCTTTGAAAGTTTGTCTTCTTGTACTCAAGAACGTTAGCACAATTTCGCTAAAATATCGTTGAAGAGTGTGAAAGGGAACCAAACGTATCCAACATCTTAATGGGATTGTTCCATATATTCTTCCGTTGTGTTTGTTTTCACCAAAGAGGGTAGCCTGGATAAGGATTTTGTTGAAGTGGGGGAACCATCACATTAGGGTTCCACCACTCCTACTAAGGTCAGTAGAATATGCAACGAATACGTTGAATGCACCATTCATCTTTTCGATCATGGGTGGTTGGTTACCCTTTACTATTTTTTAGATAGGTGTTTTAAACTACTTGATGGTGGCTTCTTCAAAACTTTACCCATTGAGCTAGGCATATGTAAGGGCTTACCAATATTGGTGAGAGTACATGAAGAGGAACCTCTCTGTCACTTTATTTTTTCATCGTGTTCGCTCTCACCGTGGTACAATGGCCCGACTAAGAGGACGGGAGTTAGGTTTTCTTAGTACCGACGATACGGGTCTTTGAAGACTTTCTAGAGTTTCTGCCCTTTGGGAACCGATTCTTCATGGTTGCTCCAATTCATCCACTGGCTCATGCAATTGTTTGCGGAGCCGGGCCAAAGGTAAAGGGTAAGTGCAACCCTTTATTTACTCATTTCTTGTCGGCGGAGCATTTCTTCATAGAAAATGACACCTATGTTAATCAAGAGGACAATTTTTCTGATGAGGACTCTAATCAAAAGAAGAGACTGGTAGGCTTTGTTAACAGCCTAGGATATCTTTAAGATAGAGTCCCCTTGGTCAAGGCTGATAAAAAGCATTTCAAGCATGTGATAAATGTTTCATTGCTTATAGGAGCTCCCTTCTTCGAGTATCGTAGAATTGTCTTTGGTGAGTTTGAAATTTCCTCCATTTTTTGATGTTGGTTTGCCCCATTTTTAGGTTCTTGTCAAGATAACAATCGTGCTCCCGTGTAGATGTAATCAGGAATGAAGTGAGGATCTGTATCCTGAAGCGGGAGATATAGCCACCCGTCACTACAGTAAGTTCTTGTCTTCCTCCATAATCCCCTTAGAATGTTGCTATTTTGACTACCCCTTCGGGTTAGCAAAGGGATCCTTGGACTTTTCTTTGTCCTTCTTGTGAGCGCTAGGATTCAGTTTTTGATGACGATTGGGCATTTTTTGACAATCTTTTTGGAAAGGCTTTAAGGGATGAGTTAAACAGTATGGTACGGTCTTCCAAGTGAACTTCGGTCGCTTTAACTCAAGGAGGATTTGGGTGCTGGGAAGCTCTTTGGATGGACTGGGCTCGTGACCACAAGCGTCAGTTAGAGAGGAGTGTCAACAGTTAAATCTTCAACAAGATACATATTTACGAGAGTTGCAGAAGGTCTGCACCTCTTTAAAAGAGGTAATCAAAGATCTACCTCTGTTTAATTTACCAAAGACGGTTAAGAATTGTGAAGCTATTTGGGTTACCGTGGACAAATTGACAAAGTCTGCTTACTTTATACCGATGAGGATGGACTATCCGATGGAGAAGTTATCTCAGTTGTATATTGAGAAGATAGTTAGTCTTCATGGTATTCCTTCGAGTATTGTGTCCGATAGAGATCCAAGATTTACATCTAAATTCTGGGAAGGTTTGCAGAAGGCTTTGGGTACTAAGTTGAGATTGAGTTCTGCTTATCATCCACAGACTGATGGTCAGACTGAGAGGACGATTCAGTCGTTAGAAGATCTGTTGTGTGCTTGTGTGTTAGAGAAAGGTGGTGCTTGTGAAAATTATCTACCTTTGATTGAGTTTACATACAACAATAGTTTTCATTTGAGTATTGGTATGGCTCCGTTTAAGGCTTTGTATGGTAGTAGGTGTAGGACGCCATTATGCTGGTATGAATCTGGGGAGGGTGATGTGATTGGACCGACGATTGTTCAACAAACTAGACATAAGATTAAAATGATTCAGGAGAAGATGAAAGCTTCTCAGAGTCGTCAGAAGAGCTACCATGATAAGAGGAGGAGAACACTTGAGTTTCGAGAGGGAGATCATGTGTTTCTGAGAGATACTTCTATGATTGATGTTGGGCGAGCTCTGAAGTCAAAGAAGTTGACGCCGCATTTAATTGTTCCGTTTCATATTACCAAAAGAATAGGAGAGGTGGCCTATCATATTGCTTTATCACCGAGCTTGTGAATTTGCACAATGTATTTCATGTGTCCCAGTTGAGGAAATACGTTGCGGACCCTTCTCATGTGATCTAAGTGGACGATGTAAAGGTGAGAGACAACCTTCCAGTTGATACATTGCCTATGAAGATTGAAGATCGAGAGTTAAAGCAGCTGCAGGGTAAAGAGATAGCATTGGTCAAAGTAGCTTGGGGAGGACCAGCAGGTGGTAATGTTACCTAGGAGCTGGAGAGTCAGATGAAGGACTCTTATCCTGAGCTCTTTACTTGAGGTATGTTTTCGAGGACAAAAACTCTTTTAGAGGGGGAGAGTTGTAACACCCCATAATTTCTGTTATTTAATTTAATTTAAATTTAAATTATTAATTGGATTAATTTGGAGTTTTGGTGATTTATTAAAATATTATGAAAAATAAAGTAATTGGGCCTAGTGTGATAGTTGGTAAAGGAGAGGTGTAAGCAAGTGGGCCTTACTAAGGTAATTTCTATTTTTCATAAAATAAGGGATTTTGGAAAGAAGAGAAAATATAAAAGAGGAGAAAGAAGAAGAACTCAGTATATGTGAAAGAGCAGAGGAAGATGAAGAGGAAGCATTCGAGAATCTTGGCTAAGGTAAGGGGTAACTAATTCCTTTTAGCCTATAGTATTAGTTTATGAATGATAGATTTGATTAGGTTTATTGTTTATCCCAATTAAATATATTAAGGGTTTTGAGATTTTGAAACCTATAGGGTAATTTAGAGGATTTTGATGAAATTAGTGATTATGGAGTATACTTGATGTTAGATAAACCCCAAGCATGTTAGGAATGTGTTAGAATGTTGAATTTGACACTGTTTTGATGTTATAAACGTTTTGGTATGTTTGGGTTTGAGTTGGGAAAATGAAATGCTGTCAAAAAGGGGATTTTTGGGTTCTGGTTCAGCGGGAACCGGGTTCCCAAATGGGGGAACCGGTTCCCCAAACTCGTTGGAACGTAGAAATTGGCTTTTGAATGTTGGAAGGGTAATTGAGTATTCTATCTAATAGAATGGTTTAACAGACAGTGGTGCAATTTTATTTTGAAAATCTCGATTTAATTAAATTATGGTGAGTTTGTACATTTGTGTGCATAATTTGGTGAATGTGACAATGTGGTGGTGTTGTGGCAACATAATTGTAATGTTGATGTTGCGTTTGATTTGAAATTGTGTATGATGTGACTGTTTTATTTGTGTTGAGGCATGAATACATTTTATTTGGTGTTGCTTTTGGTGAGTTGCTTCGTGATGATACTGTTCATCTCGATTGGTGTTGATGATCTGTATGCTAGACGTGGTGTATGCATTCATAATCATATTTGGGGCTGTATCTCGGTGTTGTTTGGATCAGTGGAAGATGATTCCCATTATGTGGAATTAGTGATTTGGCGGTGGCCGTATCCCGGTGGTGTTTGGATCGGTGAGATAGGTTAATCCCATAATTTGGTACCACATGTATAGTGTCTCATTGCATTAGTATGTATGTTCATTATAACATGAGTGGAAGAATTCCAGTGTTATAATGTGGTGATGTGACTTGTGTTTGATTGTATTTGTGAATTGTTGGATGAACATTCTAAAATCTAGAATATGTTGCAATAGGGTGAACAATTGTTTATGATTTTGTGTTGTTTATGAACTCATAATATATGTTAATAGTGAATATGTCTCATCCTTACTGTTGACCATTTTCAGATTAAGGAGTACGTAGCAGCATTTATGCTTGGTGAGGATAGCTCGTAAAGCTAATCCGTTTAGTTTCAGTCGTGTCGGTGTCATACTCTAGTCTTGTAACATTGGGGGACGTTCTTTGTTTTAGAGTTATTAAATATACTCTTGTTTTATTTATTTGGATAATTTTAGTTGAATTGAGGCGGTGATTTTTGGTGCTGATAATTGATGCTTTACATTATCCAATTATGAAATTCTATTCCGCTATGTTAAACATGTTTTGTTGAATAATATTGATTTATGTTCCTCGCAAAAGTATGGCAAATAGTTTTTACATTTTTATTAAGAAGTTGTAGCATCTTTTTTACATGTTTTACTATGAATTTATTTTATATTCTGCAGGGAGATTAGAAGGGTATTACAATAGTGGTATCATAGCATAGTCGGTCGTTATTGCCAGTGTCTTATTGTTAATTATTACTTTGTATACGACTAGTGTAAGGAATAATTCACTATAGTCGCAAATGATTGTTAGGACATCTTATGAACAAAAGGACTCCTAAGATAAGATAACTCCACTAATGTAAGTTGTATCTCATCCCATGTTAATTATTTCAGGTAGTTCAGCTCATGAAGGAAGTAAGGGCATGAGGTCTCGAAGACTCGAAAGACATAAGATGTTGTTTATGTTTCTGCTGTGTTATTGTATACGTGAAGTACTTTCTTGTATTGGATGTCTTTATCATGTATTTGTATTGCTTTGTACTTTTTTATTACATATATTGGAAGTCATTTAGAGGTTTTTTATTATACCCAGTACCAATTTAATATTTCAGATAGAATCATTCTAGACATATATTATTTAGGGTGTTACAAACCCATGTCCCCTTTGCATGCCTTTTCAGAAATATACTGATACATAATTCAATGTAATTCTTCTAAACGCTACTACAAAAAGTACTTTTAACCTCAGACGCGAAATGTGTTTTACCTCGACTATATAAGCGATGTAACGTCATAAAAAGTAACGACTTAACACCTCGGTTTTTAAAACACTAGGGATAAAATTATTTGTGCATGGATTCGAACCCCATCATCTGCACTTTTATTATTTACTATGCTGGCGCCTCATATATCTCGGTTTATCGATAAAATCGAGGGGTAAATTAGTTTTGTTAAATTAAAACTCGTTACGTTGTTTAGATAGAAAATTAATAAAATAATTTGTTTTCAAACAACATTGTTTACCTAGATACATTGTTTATACAAAAAAAAAAATTAATTTCCCCAAGAGATAGATTTTAGATCTTCAAATCATATAATTATGAGGGAGATTAAATAATGGGTGCATAATATTCTCTATGGCTTTTGTTTGCATTTGTTTATGATATGAACAAAAAAAGGGTTAGACAAAAAAATGGTTAAATAAATAAATGATTTTCTGCTCAAATAAATATTTAAGAATACAAATTTTAAACCCAAATAATGTTATGCTCTTGCAATGCATCATATATAACTCTTCATGGCAAACACTCTTGCAAACCTTAAAGTGAAGATAGTTCTAGGGCTGGAAATGAGTCGAGTCGAACTCGTCTCAGCTCAGTTCGACTCGTTAAGAATTGACCGAGTTTGAGTTCATGACGAACTTTTTTATCAGGTCAAACTCAACTCGTTAAGAATTCGCCGAGTTTGAACTCATCACGAACTTTTTTTCAGCGCAAACTCGACTTGTTAGAAGTTCACGAACATCTCAGTTCAACTCGTTGGGTTTATCTTGTTAGGTTCAACTCACTTATTTCACGGACTTAAAAGTAAGTTTTTTAAAGTTTATTTTATATATATATATATATATATATATATATATATATATAAATATATATATATAATATTTTTAATTAATATTTTTTAATTAAAAAATATAGAAATAAAATAAATGTTATAAGATTGGAATTTATACGGTTTTATTGTATAATTATTTGTAGAAATAATTTTACTCACTTAAAAATATAAATTATCAATTAAAACCGTTAGATTAAAAGAAAATATGATACTAAGATTTAGAGCAAATCTTTAAACCTACTCTTAAAAACAATATAATCTATCTCATATATAATAGAATTGACTCATGAACCTAACGAGTTGAACTATGTATAGTTCAAGTTAAACTTATTTAGTTAACGAACTTAGTTTTTACCTCATATTCAGCTCAATTGATTCATAAACCTAGGTCAACGACATAATTTTCGAATCGAATTTTGAACTATTTTCGAATTAGTTTAATTCATTGTCAGTCCTAAATAATTCCAAGCGTTTTATGAAATTTCATTATCAATTTTTGATATTCATAATGTAAATAATTTTAAGATTGTATTAATTTAATTTAATTTTTGTGAATTATTGAATGTGTAAGGAGAGGGATATAGAGGGATGCAGGTGCATCTTAGGGAGGTTAAAACCCCACAAAAGCAAAAAATAATTGTTAATAAATGACTTATGTTTAGTGTGAGTGGCAAATTCAAACCTAGTAATTTATTTATTTAAAAGTATATTTATTAAATTTAAAGGTAATTCTAATTATTATGGTTACCGCCTTCCATCAAAACCGTGGGAAAAACCAAAACTAATAAGGTAAGGAAAAATGCCACTGACACTCTGAGGTAAAGCTTGATGCAATTTTTCCTTGTTTTGCTCCTTTCAGTTTTGAACTTTTTATTCTTTTATAGAAAAACTACAAAAACTGTCAAAGTTCAATGACGTAGTCATTGTCAATATATAAACTCATCAACCATCCGTTACTCCCTTCTCAGCTCAGATACAGCTTTGCTTCGCTTTCTCGACCTCCTTCATTTCACTCATCTGCAGCATTTCAGTAATCAGCTCTGAGGTATGATCAAACTACTTCAATTGTTTATGCTTATCAAATATCAATCATGCTTCTTTATAATTTTTTGCAATTATGAATTACAATAAATTGAAGTTGCTATGCTGATTGAATTTCTAGGAATCTAGAAATGTTGATATGTATGTGCTGCTTGATCATCGGTAACGAAGTTTTTTTTCTTGATCTTTTCTTGCTGGTTGGAGTAGGATTTCGAGGCTTGTTTAGACATAAATAAATAAACAGGAGATTTTTTCTGTGTTTTAATTTAAACCTTGATTTCTTCTAAATTCTACTTTATAATGTAGTTTCATGATCTTTCCATTGAATGTTTTAGTATGGACAATTTGGCAAGAGTGCTACAAATTAGGGTTAGGGCAGTTTTTAGGGGAAACCTATATATATCAGCCTCTAAGCTAGAATTTGAAGTTGGATGATTGCTGTGTAAGTGTAACTTTTATTGAGAATATTTCAGGATGAGTTCATCTGAGGATAAGCCAATGAACACAAGAGACTTCCGTTATGTGTACGTAAGAAGAAGAAGAAGAAATACAACTGGTTCTGGAAGAGTAGTACGAGATTTGGATCTAAACGCTCCCCCACCTGCAGAACCAGCTTCTATGCCAAAAACTGATGGCTCATTTGAAATCGGCGATGATTGCGTAAGTTTACTTTTACTTTTCCAGATTCTGCAGTAAATACTTTCTGTGGCATGCATAACTTATACATTTTCCATGGATACATACTCATTTTTCTAGCATGTCAATAGATATTGTAAATTCTGTCACAATTTTATTTCATTCTACATATATAACTGTGCTATGATTTCAAAATATTACAGCCTGTCTCTCCTGCTCGCAATCTCTTCCAACGAGAAGTAATAATCCCTCGCAGGAAGCGAAGCACCATCAACCGCAAGCCACGGCGCTACCCGCGATGGAGAATTGTTCAATCCAATGTAACGCATGCTTCCATTTTCTATTGCAACTAGTATATTGTACTATTTCCTTAGTTAACCTTAAGGTATGCATGCTGATTTTTTTTGTTTCACTTGAAGTCTGCTCCTGGCAAAGAGTGGCGCTGTCCAACATGTTTAAGGATTGACAATGATGAGCTTTCAAAGCCTATCATATATCTGAAGCAGTTGAAATCAAAAAAAGGGCATTAAATAGTCTGAAGGGTGAAGGAGGCATCCTACATTTTGTATGTGTGGAGCATAATGTAAAAGTAGCAGATTAAGGTCTGTTTGTAGTGCTTAAGACAAAAATTTAGTTTCATAAGTCATTGTAAAGTCATTGGATGTTTAGCTTGATGCGTATTGGTATTGCCTACCGACCCTTATATATTTCAAGGCCTACTTAGTTATTAGTTACATACATCAGAAAGCATACTCTCTTTGATATATTAACCTAGCAGTTGTTTGTGTGCCTTATTTATCTCTCTTTTTCCTCTGCCATTTATCAAATCAATTCTTGAAAGATCCATGAAAGATTAATTCATTTAATTCTTAAAATATAGTATAAATCTTGATGAATATTATAGAAAATATTTTCCAACCATTCAATATTTTTGGATTCGGTGTAAATATATTATATTTGTCCTCGAATGCCATGGAATTTTAAGTCAATCAATAAATATAAAAGATTAAATAAATCCGCACATAATTGTGCAAACAACTATCTCTTATATCGAAGAGAAAATGAACAACACGACTTTTTTTAATCATGCAGCATTTTAGTCATCACCATTCAGGTAAGTTCACTAGTACAAAAATGTTAATTTACACCCGTTTTTTATTAAATTTACACCCATTATTTTTAATAAAAATCGGGTGTATATCCACAGGGTGAGAAATGTCTAACGAATTTACACCCGTTTTATTTTAAAAATATCGGGTGTAATTGGGCGTAATTACATTTTTAATTACACCCTGTTTTAATAAAAATCGGGTGTAATTGGGCGTAATTGCGTTTTTAATTACACCCTATTTTAATAAAAATTGGGTGTAATTTGGCGTAATTACGTTTTAATTACACCTTGTTTTAATAAAAATCGAGTGTAATTGGGTGTAATTACGTTTTAATTACACCCATTTTAATAAAAATCGGGTGTAATTGGGCGTAATTACATTTTAATTACACCCTATTTTAATAAAAATCGGTTGTAAATATGTTCTTAATTACACCCTATTTTAATAAAAATCAGGTGTAAATACGCCATTTATGAATGAACAATTATATCTATTTACACCCTATTTCATATACACCATTTAGTTATATTTCATTTTCAGTCATAATATTGCAAATACTATAAAAATCATACACATAAAAGTCATATTTTAACTAAGTCAAAATATTTTTCATATTAACCAAAAAAATATACAAAATCATGTACTGTCATAATATTTCAAGTATTATTAAATAATACACATAAAAATTATATTTTAACTAAGTCATAACACTTTCTTCATATATAATTTTACGCCATGCGTGACGGTTAGTTTCGGTGTTCTCTAGTTCAATTGAATCCAACCGCTTTCCACATGTAGCATTGGATTCATCCATGGCCAAAATACCATGCCTGGAGAAGCAATTGTTTTCTGTATGCAAAAAAACAAGACACACAAAATTATTACAAGAAAGTGTTATTACAATAAAGAGTCACATGTATCAATGGTATATAGCTCAGATGTGCATTTTAACACGCTAATGCTTTGCAACAAATATGAAGATTTATTCATTTTTTCAAATCATTACTGATGTTAGCATGTCAGTGTCGGTGTCATGTCCGGTGTCGGTATATGTGTATGTGCTTCATAGTCTAAATATGCTTATGCATACAGTTAGAGAAAGATACATACCAAGAGTTTGATTGATCCTTCTATTGTAAGCAACAGGATACATCTTAAGAAGCAAAAAATGAAGTGATTGACACACTGTTGGGAAGTGATAGTATTGATGCCCACATGTTGGACACTGAGACTCACGCCGACAATTCATCGACTTATACACACACCAGAAACAACATATGTGACCACAAGCTGCAAAAAAGAAGGGAAAAAAACAAAATTCACAACGCTACTCGCATTTTTAACATATATTTCAAGAAAATATTGATTGTTGCCTTACATAGTACAATGGGCTTGTATAATAGATCCCTGCATGATAAAAGAAGTGTCAAAGTTAGTTAGTACAATTTGATAAAGAAAACAAAGCAGCTCAAAAACAAACTTCAAATGAAACATGTCAAAAACCAATTTCATCCTTTTAATTTGGGCTATAAATAAGTAACAACGATTAAGTAAAAAACCTTCATATATTGTGAGAATTGTTACCAGAGATGCATGTAACAGGTATGACTTCACCGGCTTCCAGAACATCAATGATTAAGTCTATGGAAACGATAACGTCGATATCTTGATCAGACACTTCTTTAACCGGTGGAGAAGATACCGAGATATTAAAATTCATGTCATCATTTGGATATTGTTTGTATAGTTGAGGAATGATGAGTTTCCATTGAGGAATGATGAATTTCAAAAGAGTAACAGTTATGTTATTTTATGTTCTATTCTCCATGGAAAAACTATTTACAAAATTCTAATAGTGCCTTAATCACTATTAACATGTTCCCTTATTCTTTAAGCAGCTTTCCAAATTTCACTACACAGATTTGGCAAGGGAAATAATTTTATTGAATCATACTGTTTGTACAAATCTTAGGTGTGTACTTGACCAGTGGAATGCACTCCTACCAACGTGACAGTGTCAATCATCTCATTAACTTCATATGGAAAAGAACAATATTTGTTGTTTCTAGGTGTTTTATTCATTGTAGTTTTAGGAAAGTCACCATTTATGGCATGTAAGAGGATTTGATGGCCATGCCTCTTGAGTTATTTTATAAAAATGTCACTTGAACATCAGTTTGAGAGAGCTAATTTTTTAAATGGTTAACGCATTTCAATGAGTGGTTAATGGGTATATAAAGATTGGACAACTCATTAACCATCAACTCAACTTAATTAACAACAATCTCAGGTGTTACACTACATGTAGATTTGAACACTTGAAAACCAAAGTTAGTCACGTTTAAATTCATGGTTAATGAAATTCAGTAGATGATCAATGAGTTGCAACACTTAATATACATGCTATTAACCAAATCCAACAATTTATTGACCATGTGTGTGAACTGGGTTAACCATTTAGAAAAATTGCAAAAGAAGAGAGAATTTGAAATTAACCCCACAACGATAGTAAAAAAAACAAACCTTAAAAACTGGATACCTTGGAGAAATGATATAGAAGCAGGAGTCACTGTACTGACTCTAGGATCAGGAGGGTCTTCTCTTTGGATGATTAAGCCACTAGCCAGAGCTGGATTGCTGTCAATAATTGCCACACTCAACTGCTTTGTCATTGGCATGCTAGCTGGAAAAAACAAGATGATTGGACAGATTTGTTGCTTTAATAACCTTTTACATCATAAGTAATACTCCTAAGCATCATAATCATAAAGGTTGAATGAATGAACATTGAAACATTTGATTACTTCTAACATGGTTAAAAGTTTAAACCAACTACAAGCTCATTTTGCTTAGCATAATCTTTAAACGATGGGAGAACGGTATCGAAATTGCCATGCCTTTCTCTTAATAATAATGAAACACATTCTCAAATATTTCATGGTTTCGGAATGTGAAACTATTCAATGGTTTGTACACCCAAGAAAGGTGGTAACTAGGTGCAGATTAACAAGGTTAAACTTTGATGACGATGTGATTATTTCAGGATATTAGGCAAATCATACCTAGCTAAAACAATATATTCCAATGACTTAGTAGATGATGGCATGATACTACATATTGCAGTCTAGAAAAAATATGACTCCGACATACACCCATAGCAAGAAGATACCTAAGAAACAAGCTAAAGACATGCCAACCATGCCTCCTCCAACAATAGCAATATCATATTCTGGAATAACTTCACTAATAATTGGCTTCTTCTCATGCTCCTTCATATTTTCAAGAATGCAAATTATACAGCCATTTGTCGCGGGGAAAAATCGTTGTCTTTTATCGGGATGAGACACCTGATGCCTTCTTTGGGCTCGAGTGCTCAAAAAATGATTTTTCTTTTGTACGGACCAAACTTTTTATTGTTTCCAAAAGAGGAAAAGGAAAAAAGTTGCAATAACCTTAAAAGTGGGGGAGAGATCTTGGGTAAGAGGGTTGGTTATACGAAGGGAAGGTATTAGCACCCAACGTATCTATAGTACTCTATAGGTTTCTTCGTTTTGTTTATTCCATTCTTGAGAGGTTCTTGTGAAATAGGTGGGACCTAAGGTGTTTGTTTGATTATGCTCGCAAAGATCATCGCGATCCTCTGCATACATATCCCTTAGAGGGAATCAGAGCATCTGTAGCTCGGGGTCTACGGGTGCTAAGGTTTGAGTGGTTTTTTTTGTTTTATTTTGCTCGCCAAGGATCGACCTTGTGCCTACGTATTCTCAAAGGGATGTTGAGAAAGTCAGAGCAATCGTAGTTCCCACTTATGCTAGTGGAAGCAAAGGATAAGAGACAAATGTCATCTAAATGTTTGATGTATCTAATCTATATCATCACATACATCTGTTTGATTTTTTGTTTGAAAATCTTTTCATTATAAGCCCGGGGCCATGCCACTTAGGGTGCTTAGAATGATAAAGATGTTTTTGTTGTTTAACCAACCTTGTGGCAAAAGTTTCAATGAAGTCAGCCTTGTGACAAAAACTTTGATTAATCAGCCAGCCTTGTGGCAAAAGTTTCAATGAAGTCAGCCTTGTGACAAAAACTTTAATTAATCAGCCAGTATGGTGGCAAAACGGTTTGATTGATTAGCCAGCCTTGTGGCAAAAAAGAGTTTGATTGATTAGCCAGCCTCGTGGCAAAAAAGAGTTTGATTTGATTGATTGTTTGTGATGATATAGAAGAGATACTCCTATCATAGAGATGATAAATGTCTAATCTCCTAGGGTATTTGATTTGGATATTGGGGATGCTTATAAGAAGCCCGTGGGTCCTTGTACGAAGCCCAAGAGGAGGCTATCCGAGGGTCCTTGCATTGTAAGCCCAAGAGGAGGCTATGGGAGGGACAATCCAGGGTCCTTGCATTGTAAGCCCAAGAGGAGGCTATAGGAGGGTCACTCGTTTGTACAAAGCCCAAGGGGAGGCATGGTATAGTTGGTTTGAGCTCTTAGAGCGATTTCACCGGGAAACCATACTCTATGTCCTAACCTAAACTAGTGGAGATTCTTTGCACGAAGCCCAATAGGAGGCTATGGGGAACCTAGTGTTGTACTAAGTTGAACAAGCACACATATCACACATATGAACAAGCATGAACAAGTATGAACAAACATGAACAGGTATGAAAAAATATATATATGACAAAGTGTGTGTATATAATGGAGTTTATGAAGGAAATATACCTGTAAGCATGATCCATTTGTATATACGGGGGCTCGGGACTTATACTCGGGGAAAAGTCCACTTGAGTTTACTCAAAGCTATGTAAACAGGTATTCACAAAAGGGCTTGGGACTTATACCTACATGGAGGCCCGTGGTATATTTTTGAGAAGATTTAAAGAAACCTTCATTTTTGGTTTGTTATTCAAAGTTAAAAATCAAATTGATCGAGATATGTACAAAACGGTGGGTGTACAAAAAGGCGTACAATGAAATACCTAATTTCATGTACTGGGATGGGTATGTACAAAAGGGCTTGGGACTTATACCTACGTGGAGGCCCGTGTTTTATTTACAAAACATGGTTGATTGTTTTATTAACAGAACGCGAGGTTTCGCTTTTGAAAAAACTGTTTGAAGATTTGTTTTGAAAAGTTTATTTGTTTTGAAGACTGTATAAAAAGAAAAGAAATGGGACTTACACTCTCTAATATTCGAGAGGCCCCACTTCGTTTTGAAAATCATTTGATTAGTCAAAAAGATTTAATCAAAAAGAAATGGTTTATCGTTTTGAAAAGAATCGCGATCGCTCGTTTTAAAACGATTTGAATATGAAAGAAATCAACTTAATTAAGTTTAAAACAAGTTTTAATGCTTAATTAAGACCTAAGTGATTAGGGTTTGATCACAAAATATTTACAAGTAATTAAGTTTGAAAAATCAAATGAAAAAAAACAAATTTTAAAGTATTAAAAATACTTAAAAATATGTCATTTTAAACTTAATTAAAATGTATTAAATTAATATTTTTTTTGTGATTTTTTTTGGATGTTCTTAAAATATACCTATTAAATAAGAAGTGTAAAAAAAATGAAGTGAAAATGATGAATTTTGATTGGTTAAATAATTAATTGAAGTTGTAAAGAAATTGAAGAAAAATAAGTGATAAAAAATTGGTTTTGTCTCCACAAGGGTTTGAACCCACGCCCTCATGCTTGCCAATCAAAACAATGACCAACTGAGCCACGCTTGTGGCTTATAACATATACGCCTTCATTTAATTATATTTTGAAATTGATATTTGAAATTTCTGAACCAAAAAACGCGCCAAGAACACAATCCCAACTGAAATTTGAAAATCTCTAAAACCGTGTTGTTTTGATCAAGTGAATAGCCTATCTTGCTCGATTTTTCACCAGGAACATGATGGTACCATTTAATTTCATTTATTTTTGCTCTAAGATGATTAATTCTCTGATGAACATGAAGAACCCTAATATGACAAATCATTGTGAAATCGTGTATGATCATGATATGATGCAATTGATTGAGGGTTAATGATCCATATGTATGCAGAAACATGATGGCAAAGCAATATTTCATTTATGATGCGTGCAAATATGAGTTTGAAGTTCAAGAGCTCTTACCTCAAAAACGGCAAAGCTGGAAATCGAATTTGAGCCTGGAGGTGTTACAGATGTTGTTGCTCAATCTGGACAGCTTCAATGAACCTTATAGAACATGTCTGGATGCTTGGAGTGAATTGAAAACCTCTTGATCACCTTGTGGTACCCGAACTGCAGTTTAGCTCAAGTGAGGATCAAGCTAGTTGATTTTGATGTTTCAGATCATGTATGATGGTTGGAACAGTTCATGTGATGTATATGGAGTGTGTTTGGATGATTAACTTGGACAGATATGGCCTGGTATGAGAATTGATATGTTAAGGCTCATTTTATGCAAATATGGGAAGTGAGGTAGTGATTCTGAGTTTTAGGTGTTTTTGGGGTGTATGGATGGATCAAACACATTCCATATGATGTTTGTGGCTTGTGGGAAGCATCACTTGGCTCAGAACTTGCAAGGTTTAGAGGTTGAGTTTTCTACCTCTTTGAAAACCATGAAACTTGCATTCTAAGAAAGGAAGAGAAAACCTATGTTTATGAGGTTTTGGTGTGAGTTTGAAGATGATTTGAACCTCTATTTATAGGCCAAGGATTCTGAATGAAGAGCTTTGCAACTTGCTTCAAGAAGTGATGATTTGGCTTAAGAGATAAAATGGAATCTTTCACATTAAATGCAAATGGTTAAAGTAACTAAACCATGGTTATTTTGGCCAAGCTTCTTATCTCTTTCCTATCTGATCTTAAACCAGAAAATATCTCTCAATCATTGCTTTGGTGTGTCATCACTTGAATTATAGGTCATGTAGTCTTGAAACTTAGTGAAAAATGGTGAAAATTCAAGTGAAAATGATCACTAATATCAAAATTCAAAACCATGGCTACACTCCATATTTTTTCATGCTCTTGGTCATTTTGGAAAGCTCATATTACACACTTCAAAACCCTAGTTGAAAGTTTCTTCAAGACCTTTAAGGAAATGGGTGAAAAAGATCCATGAACTTTGAAGAAAATGAGATTTCAAATGAAGTTTTCAAAAAGTACCAACTTTGAAGCACCATATCTCTTAAATGGTTGATCTTATGGAAAAAATTTATATGTGTCAAAGTTGTTTATTGGATCAAAATCTACAACTTTCATGTTGGAAGTTTTTTTCAGTTTGTAGGTGAAATTTTGAGAAATTCCCTTCCAAAGTTTGGAAAAAACCATTGAAAAACACTTGGAAATTTTTCTAAGTATGAAAAGTCAAACTTTTGACTTTTGATTCTTGATTGATTTTCTTGATTTTTCTTGATCAAATGACTTCTCATATCATATATTGATGATTCAAAACTTCAAAAGTCATGGTTGACCAAAATTCCCCAAAAGTCAATGGTGATCTTATACAGTGGACTTTTTCAAACGAATCGCGTTTCTGGAGATTTCAAATGAAACAGGCTATCCTCATCAAATGAATGGTATGAATGGATCATATTGAGGTATTAGAGGATATTGAATCATAGTTTGAGTTATGACACCATGTCCTGATTAAAAAGGCAGTTGTTCAGTGAATTAGGTCAAAAAACCCTAATTGTCAACCAGATGAAATTGATGACTGTGGATCTTGAATTGAGGTACAATTTCCATTGTATATTGTCATAGGGATTATTTGAAGATGATTGAAACCTTTGATTGACTTCCTGGGGATTTTTAGGGTTTCCCAAATGTGATCCCTGATTTCAGTCCTTGATAGTTCAAAAACCCTGATCTGAGGATTTGTCTGATCAGTCTTTGTATAGGAGATGTTCTGAGCCAATGGATTAGGTCAAAATGATGCACTTGGGGTCTTGAGGTCATGTCCCAAGTCTTTAGGTCAAATCCTGAGCAAAAGTCAGGAGTATGCTGTCTTCAGTCAAAACCCTAATTCAGTCGATTCAAAGCTGTTGAGTTTGTTGAAATGAATCTTTGAGGACCAAATGTTGATTGTTGATGAAGATAATTCATTTGAAATGAAGGGAGAACAAAACCCTAATTGATTGTTACTTGTACTGATGAGTGATTTCTTGATTAAATCCTGCTGAGTCACAAGTAGCAAACACAAGCTATGCAGTTTGTTAGAGATGCAAATGATGCATATGCAGATGATATGAGGTGGTATCTTAGGTCAAAAATTGGGGTATGACAGATGCCCCTATTTAAGTTTCTTCAACCTGAGACATGAAGATTGAAAATCTTTGTTTTGATAGGGTGGAAGAGACTTAAATATCAGAAGACGCGAATTTTGGACCTAAGATACCAAAATTGCGAGTGATGCAAGGATATCTTTACCGAGGGATATCAAAAACTGACTCCACTGGGGAAAAGAGATTGGGAAGGATGCCTCAATCTGTTTTAAGGAAGAGAATCCATTTTTGTTCTTTTTCGGGAAAGCAAGTGTATGCTTCACCGGGGAATGATAGCTTTGTAAGAAAAGCTTACCTATCAACATTATCGACTATCAGCATGGGGATAGACTTGTTTAATAATGCGAAGGTGAAAGGTATGAAACTGTGTTACCGACTATCAGCATGGTGATAGACTTGACAAGGTAAAAAGAGTTTCAAAGGTTTGGTTAATATTACCGACTATCAGCCTTGTGATAGACATGTTTAATAATATAACCAGAACAAAAGATTACCGACTACCAGCCTTGTGATAGTGGTTCTGAAGACATGATCAATTATCAGCCAAGTGATAAAATGATCTTGGAGACTTTGCTAGGGAAATTACCGGTTATTCAGCCTTGTGGACAGTAATAAGTCCCTGATCGCCAAATGATCTTCATGATTGATTTCCTTGAGAGGAAAAGTCTTTTGGAAGAGACACAAGCTGCTCAGATGATAAGGCTATTGCTTATTGTCTGTTTTTTCTTGACTCTATTTGGAGAATCGGAATTTGAATCTTTGGTAAAGACAAAGTTCTAACCAAGAATGAATTGGAAAGAAATAGTCAAACAAGACTTTGTACCCATGAGGAATGAACTCAACTGGGGATTTTCTCCTTTGTTTTTTAGAGGAGAAACTAAAGCAACCTTCTTCCACGAGGAATGATCTCAGTGGGGAACTGGAGAAAGAAGATGTTCTTTCTGCTTATGGGTGACAATCTATTGGAGAGATGACACGCCCATACCTGTTTTTTTTTTTTTTTTTTTTTTTGAGGATAGATATATCCTGAACAAGTGATTTTGAAGCAAACATCGAAGAATGCAAGAATGCATAAATGATGCAAATGTGTATGAATGATGAATGTCATGAATGTAGCATGCATGCCGACAATAGTGACAGACAAAGAAGTATACTGGAAAGGGACCGACGTCGCAATACAACCAGATACTTGGCAAATGTTCTTCAACACGGTGCAGATAACACGGGTGATGAATGGTGTTGCATGTTTTAAACTTCTCTGGGGAAGATAAGCATCTTTACTGAGATGGAAGAGCTTCTTCACTGGAGATTGGAAATCATCGTCACTAGGGATAAAAGACCTTCTTCACTGGGGATAGAAGAGCTTATTCACCTCGAGGGGTAATTGCTTCAAGAATTCTTTTGACTTTTGATTCTTGATTGATTTTCTTGATTTTTCTTGATCAAATGACTTCTCATATCATATATTGATGATTCAAAACTTCAAAAGTCATGGTTGACCAAAATTCCCCAAAAGTCAATGGTGATCTTGTACAGTTGACTTTTTTAGACGAATCGCGTTTCTGGAGATTTCAAATGAAACAGGCTATCCTCATCAAATGAATAGTATGAATGGATCATATTGAAGCATTAGAGGATATTGAATCATGATTTGAGTTGTGGCACCATGTCCTGATTAAAAAGTCAGTTGTTCAGTGAATTAGGTCAAAAAACCCTAATTGTCGACCTGATGAAATTGATGCCTGTAGGTCTTGAATTGAGATACAATTTCCATTGTATATTGTCATAGGGATTATTTGAGGATGATTGAAACCTTTGATTGACTTCCTGGGGATTTTTAGGGTTTCCCAAATGTGATCCCTGATTTCAGTCCCTGATAGTTCAAAAACCCTGATCTGAGGATTTGTCTGATCAGTCTTTGTATAGGAGATGTTCTGAGCCAATGGATTAGGTCAAAATGATGCACTTGGGGTCTTGAGGTCATGTCCCAAGTCTTTAGGTCAAATCCTGAGCAAAAGTCAGGAGTATGCTGTCTTCAGTCAAAACCCTAATTCAGTCGATTCAAAGCTGTTGAGTTTGTTGAAATGAATCTCTGAGGACCAAATGTTGATTGTTGATGAAGATAATTCATTTGAAATGAAGGGAGAACAAAACCCTAATTGATTGTTGCTTGTACTGATGAGTGATTTCTTGATTAAATCCTGCTGAGTCACAAGTAGCAAACACAAGCTATGCAGTTTGTTAGAGATGCAAATGATGCATATGCAGATGATATGAGGTGGTATCTTAGGTCAAAAATTGGGGTATGACACCATTAAAATAGTATGGATGAAGAAATGACGATAGACAAGGATTGTTAACAGGTATGACTTCACCGGCTTCCAGAACATCAATGATTAAATCTAATTTTATTGTGGACCATGTATGATATCGAATTATGAAGTGAACCTAAATATGAAATCAAAAATAAGTATTATTAGTGCTATAAAAAACATTGAATGCAAAAGAAATATCAGTCCTTGTTTTGGTGGATTCGTGGAATATATGAAATGGATATTAAACATTGCTGATAGGTTACATAGAAATGTACCTAGAGTAATTATAAGATCCATTTGTGAACGTTTTTCTGCTTCTGAATTGGATAGCTCCTTTTCATCTTGCTTTGGGGGTGTCGGCGTAGCCTCTAACTCACTGTCGCTGCAGTTCAACAATTAACTTTAAGAAACTTAGAATAACATAAGTGTCAACAAGCAAACCCAGTGTGGCTCACCAAACTTTACCACTAACTTTGAGTAACTGCATATTTTCTATCACCTGAGTGGATGGATCAAACTAAATATGTAGTCAGTGGAATCAAGACGCTTCGTACTACCATTAGTTAGAATTTCTACCAACACTAAAGAATCCCTAACATCTTGTTACCAAGAGAACAATCAAAACATGGTTACCATTGAATCACTAAGTACTGAATCAGTCGGCACAGACAGAAGAAGTCATAAACACTCAACATAAACCCAAATCAACAAGTTAAGCTAAACAGAAAACAACCAAAAAGAAATAAAAGCACAGATCATCAAAATTCCATTTAACCATACACTTCAATCCACAATCTTTCATACCTATCATTAATTCCATTATTATGACAAAAATTGAGAACCCTCAATCTCTCATACAAAGTCTCGATTTTTAAACTGGTTTTGGTTTTACCTATTGAAACAAGGTGATGCTACAAAACAGTAACAATATTAGCAGTATAACAACAATGAATTGATAAATTAAAACTAAAAAAAAATATGTTCATGCAGACTAAGTGTAGTAGGTATTCTTTCAATCATAATATTATAGTTCACATACACCAAGCTGGAAAATAAAAAGAAACCTCGCCAACAAGACAAATCAAATCCCCAACAAGTAAGCTTTATGACAAGACAAATAATTTACTGTCACTTTGAGAATTGTTTTCAATATACATATGCTGCTAGTAAGAAATAAAGCCTAGAGAGAGACCTGAGAGTGTTTATCATCAGCACTTAGATCGACAAAAGATTCTGGATCACTGCCTCCTAAAGAAGAACATCTTCCCCAACTTTCTCTAGTTGAGCTTGTATATGAGCAACAATCATCAATCTGGCCATTTAGCTTACCCTATAAAATCATTCATGGTATAGTTCAAGTAAAGGAATATCCTAAATGGACCATTTATTAATTTCAGAGACGGTTATATAAAGATGACCTGCACATTAGCGGCTTCATCATGGACAATTCCATCGATTTTGTTCGTAGTATCTTCTTCAAACAAAGGCTCCTGTGTTACAAGCAATGGATAAACTAAACAGAACAAGGTGTTTTGAAGAAAATAATGGAGACAAAAGGTTAAGGCACCCTACTGCATCATCCAGTGGAGCTGCTTCTGAAAGAAGTTCGGTAACTGGTTTTGTCGCAGATATTGTTGGAAATGCAGAAGATGAACTTGCAGCTTCAGTAGTTGCAGACCGCAGACTAGAGAGAATCTCATATAATACGCTCTAGCATGAAAAGAAAAAAGTAAAAGAGCAAATTAGTTTCTGTAGTATCATTTATATTTCAAGACAATGAAATATAAAAGCTAAATACCTCATCCACACCGGAACCGAGTTTTAAATCCCCCAAATCATAATATTTCTCGAGCTTTTCCGCAATAGAAACTTGAGGAGGACGGAGGACATTGTAGAAGAAAATGGAAACTGAATCATAAAAGAATTGTGGTCGAGAAGAGTTGCTATCAAAGAGAAAAAATGCAAATTGCTTTTAGAAAGTATCAAGCTCAAACATTTTGTAAAACTAATACCGCATATGACTCAGAGATGAGATCGGAGTGGTGTGGCTGAATGAATTTGTCATCACTTGCATGTCCAAATAAAACGGGAATGAATGTCTTCGGTGCAACCTGTAGGCTTTAAAAGTGTTAATTTAAGATAAAAATGGACTTGAAAAGATATTCGCTTATCCAGAAAAATAAAAGCCTATCATGCTCAGATTTCATCGTAAAAACAATAAATGATCAATGAAAGTTTGCATAATTGCATTCATAATTTTTTTGTACTTTAAAAAAGACAAACAATTAATACTTACCAGAACACAGTTCAGTTTCATAATATCAAACTTTGCCTTCTTCTCGATAACCCGCCGCATGTATTGTATAGCCATTTTAACCTAATTGGGGAGAAAATGCAGCCAAATATCTGACTCAATAAATGTACTAAACAATTTCCTAATAAAAAGAAGAACCGTAACTATAACAAGAAAACCTAGATTCAAAACAAAATCTTAATCAAAATTAATTCCAGTCTTCAATCCTAGGGTTTCCTGCTACTTTACTTTTCCATCTTAACAAAAGGGAAATTACTAGAACCCGCAGATACACCAAGTCCTAGAAGCTAGAGCGTAGAACAATTTAACCTACAACAATGTAAGTTTGTGACAAGTTAGAAAAAACACGGTTTTCAAACTAAATCTCTATGTAAAAGAAAGTAATAACATGTACTTACTTCAAGAACTTTGTCCAGTACATCCGTGTCCAATATGTCTGGTTTGAATCCAACACCATTTCCAGTTATATGATGAGGACCTGTATATATGGATAACATCAGAATCTGCGATGACTATATTCATTACTTTCCACCCTTATTTTAACCGCCTTTTACATCTATATTTCATATAAATCACTTCACCGATGTCAAAAATGACTAAGAAATGAACAATGATATTTAACAGGTTTACCACCATTGAGCACATTACTTTCAGATGGCTCCACTCCATATATATGATAAGATTGAAAACAATTCAAAGTATTCATTAAGAGTATCTAACAGAACACTCTTTAGTTTGTAATTTTAATTGTGATATGAAGAAAATCACCTAAACATTGGGGTTTTGGGATTTAAGATACTGTCCAACCCCAGAAACAGTGCCGCCGCTACCTATTCCCATAACAAGTATGTCCACTTGCCCGTTCGTACCCGCCGCCGCTTGGAACTGATCCTGTAAATCTATTCTTCCCCAAGTTTCTGTTAACACAAAAAAGAAGAACATAAAAAGAAGAACTTAAATTATACTTCATTCATTTCATCACCACATACCACAATAACCATCAATTTCTTCAACTTCTTCTCCCAGAAGCCACATCACCACGAGATATATAAGCGCTTATAACAACAGTCCACACAACAACATTACTCTCACGCATTTCACCAAACACTTTATAAGCATCTTCAATACAACCCTTTGCCGAGTTCATATCAATCAACGAAGTAGCCATAAAGGAATTCGACTTAAAACAGCACTTCGTAGCACCACAATGAACTTCTTCACCTTCTACAAATCCTTTCGACTTTGCACACGACTCAATGATCATCAGAAACGTGAAGCAATTCGGCATCACCGCCGTCACGATGAAGTTTGTTTTGGGTTATTTGGTTGGGGAGTTTGATCAAACAGCTTCAGCTTCGTTGTCGTCACTGTGAAATGAGAGATGGTTTCCTCTCAAACTTCTTCAGCTTCGTTTTCGTCACTGTTAAATGAGCGATGGTTTCTTCTCAAACTTCTTCAGCTTCGTTGTCGGTGGTGAACCACGATGCTAAACTGTGAAATGAGCGAAAAGTTTTGGTGAGAAGAGTTTCCGTGAAAAAGGTTTATGTGAAATGCGATGAATATGGGGTTTAGAACATTGTGCGATGAATCTGGGTTTAGAACAGTGTGCGATGAATCTGGATTATTTTATTCACACTATTTGTTACTATGTCAATTAATATGTTTAAATTATGTTATTTATCTAATAAATTTAGACTCATTAATATTCATTCATTAATTTATTAGTAATGTTTAAATTATCTATTAGTATTTAGTATGTCATATATATTAAATATTTTAAGTTATAAAATTAAATAATTTTTTTTAGTTTATATAATTTACACCCGTTTTTTTAGTTTAAAGGGAGTAATTGAGATTTGATTATGATAATATTTTTAATTTAAACCCGTTTTTAAAAAATAGGGTGTATATTGTACCCTGATAATACTTAAAATAACACTTTATTTACAAAAGTGCCACCGCATTTCTCATTTACACCCGTTTTTAGTAT
This sequence comes from Vicia villosa, assembly GCF_029867415.1. Taxonomy (NCBI): domain Eukaryota; kingdom Viridiplantae; phylum Streptophyta; class Magnoliopsida; order Fabales; family Fabaceae; genus Vicia; species Vicia villosa. The sequence goes on along the minus strand of NW_026705713.1, from coordinate 224,661 downwards.
ATTGGGTGTAAATTTTAAAATTATATTGTTCTTTTTCCATTAGTGGTTCTATCTACTTCAATGGTTTATGCTTCTTTATAATTGTTTGCAATTATGAATTACAACAAAATGGACCTGCACTGCTGATTGATTTTCTAGGAATCTAGAAATGTTGATATCTTCTGCCTGATCATCGGTAACAGTTTATTTTCTCGCGGTCTTTTTTGCTAGTTTGAGAGTAGAGTTTGGAGGGGTTGTTGGTGTTTACTGCTTATGCATAAATAAACAGGAGTTTTTTTGTGTTTAATTTTATAGGAACACTGTAAATCATGATGATATTTCCAGTCAAATTTGTTAGAACATATAAAACCAATTAAGGCGAATTAATGGAGAATTAGGTTCAATTGGAGAAGATGAAGTTTAGAGAATTGAGAGAAAAATAAGAGAAAGAGAGCAATTCAGGATGAGTAGAGAAATTGACATTAACTACAATATAGTAATGAGTCAATTATATACAACAAAGTTACAAATGATTGGAAACACTTAAAACAGAAAATAAAACTGCATAGCTTCACTGTAACCGGCTACACCAACGGAAGTGCCAAAAACAGTAGTTTCAACACACCACCTCACTTCAGTTGGTCCAAGTCCAATATGCTTAAGCTCATCTTTAGCCTCTTGAACTGGTCCAAGACAAGGAGATTAATCAGTTCTGCTTAATTTGTGTTGCATATGTACAATTAATAAATACTGAAGGACATGTTTGTTACAATTTAAAACATAATTTATATGTTTTGTTACATTATTTTGAAAAAATATAGTAGAAACATGACTGAATTTTTGCACAAACCAGTATATTGTAGAGTCATAACAAATTTTTTGCATAATCTAATAAAATACTATAGCATTCAAAAGTGCATAGAAAGTTAGAGAGAGAAACTCTCTCCTCTCTCTAGCTTAGCACTAGTTTGTCGTTTTCTTTTTCCAAGCATGGCGTGGCAGCGGAAGCAGAATAACACAAGGAATGGATGGACAATGGTGGAGAGGAACTTCAATGGGAAGGAAGGAACAGGAAGATGGGACGTGGCGAGGGGTGATTGTAGGAAACCGGAGGGAGCTCCAGTATCCACGTTCTTCGTGACGGAGTTTGGTAGCAGATGGAAGGCTAGGGATTTGCTCTTCGAGTTCAAGGAGTTGGGAGACATTGACGAAGTTGTTATCCCATCGAAAAGGGACAGGTTTGGTAGGAGGTATGGGTTTGTCCGTTTCTACAGCGTTGAGGATGAGAAGCTTATGGGGGTGAAGCTGGACAGTATGATATTAGATGGTAGAAAGCTGCATGCGAACCCTCCAAGATTTCAGCGTTCAGAGAAGGAGGCTTTCTCTTCGTCATGGAAGCCCGGAAAGGGAGGAAAGGAGGCTGTTAATGATAGAGTAGAGGCAGTGGTGCAAGAAAAGAGTGTAAGATGTTGGGTGGACAAGAGATCTTTTGCGGATGTTGTTCATAACCGTTATGGAAGGCACAATAGTGGCGCTGAGGTGAAGGGGTGTAAGTCTATTTTCTTCTCGGCGGACATAGAGGAAACTGAGCGTCACTCGAAGGCGTTCATTGGTGTGTTTAAAGAGGGGGCAGTAGCCCTGAAGATTAAACAGTCTTTCTACGAAGAAGGTATCTTTTCAGTTAGGATCACGGTGCTAGGTCCTAACATGTGTGTGATGGAAGACTTGGAGTGTGGAGCGGTTGAAGCTCTAAAGGAGGAGCGAAGAGTGTGGTGGGAGAACTGGTTCTCAGCTATTATACCTTCGGATTCTAAAGATGTTGACTCGGAGAGATTGACTTGTTTGAGAGTATCTGGAATTCCTTGCAATGTTTGGGGCGAAAGTTTTCTCAAAAGGGTATCGGAAACGGTTGGTTCTTTCATTAAATGTGAAGAGTCGACGGAAGCTCGAATTAGAATGGGTGAAGCGAGAGTTTGCATTAAAACAGGGAGGAGGGAGATGATCAATGAAACTATCAGAGTTGTTATTGATGGAGTTCCTTTTATGTTAAGTTTAAGGGAAGACTGTTCGTTGCTTATGGATATGACGAAGGTGAGAAGAAGTCTGGATGAAGCAGGATCGGATTACTCAGAGTCGTCGGAATGCGAGTTGTTCGCGGAGGAGAGGTTGGGAGGAACGGTAGGGTGTGAAGAAGAAGATAGCTCTCTAAAGGTCTATGAGTCTGTGAAGGAGACGGGTCAAGTAGGGCATAGGAAGGAGGGGCGCACCCAGTCTGTAGGCTCTGCAACTATCAGGAATTTTTCATCTTTTAAGGATGTAATGGAGTCAAAAGGCAAGAAAGATGTGTCTGAACCATCTTTTTCGATGAAGGGGGCGGGTCTCTTGGAAGGAGTGACTGCGGTTATTAATGCTCCTCCGTCTTATAGGGAGAAAGGTAATAGAGGGGAGGTTGATGCTTCAGGTGAGGATGTAGGGGTAGCAGACAGTACATCTGAAAGTGGGACCAAAGCAAATGACGTGGAAACTTTTTCTGGAGTGGAGTGTCAAAGGAAGTGTGGGCCCACAGAAAGGGGTGTTTTGTCTTTTTTCTCATTGCCAGATGGGCCTAATTCCGTTGGTCCGTTGCCATCCATCATTAATGGGCCGTTTGTGGGAGTAAAGGGGAGCGGTGGCCATTGCTCCTTTGACCAGGAATGCAGTAGAAAGAAGAAGTCTAAAGCGATAGTGAAAAAGAGGAAGATGAAGCCGGTGAAGGATCTGGGGAAAAAAGTCGTGATTTCCCCCTCTTTCTATGCGTGCATCGCGCCCAGATATGTTGAGAAGTCGCAGGTGGAAGGTGAAAATCCTCAGGCAGTACCGTCCAATTGTCATACCCCAAAATTTTCCCTCCTCTATTCATCTTCAATGGCTCTAGGTTCAAAAGGATTCAAGTCACTTTCTCCTAATCGAGGGTCTCAAAGCTAGGGTTTGCACTTTATCAGAGGATTTTGAATTTCTAAGGCCTCAAATGGATCTCAAGATGTCTCATATGTCTCAATGTATCTCCATGACAATTATTAAGCTTTAATCCTAAGGATTTCCCACTCAATGGCTCAGATGACCAATAATCGACTGTGTTGACCTAAAAGTCAACTATAGCCAAAATACAGTCAAACTTCAAGATTTTTGGTCAACATCAAGTATGTGAGGTCATATCCATCATTTGATCAAAGTTTGATCATGATCCATTAATAAAAACTCAGAGATGAACAAATGCAAAGGTTCAAATTAGGGTTTTTCATAGGAAAAGTCAACTCAACTTTGACTGGCCATAACTTCTACATGGAGTATCATAAATTCCTCACTCAAAGCCTATTCTGGAGGAAATTTCATCCTCTACAATTTTGATGTTGGGCCCAAGATTAAGAAATGCACCATTTGGGAGATATGGACAAAAACATTATAGGTCCTCCGAAAAGGTCAACAAAAATACCTTTTGGGTCAAAGCTCATAAATTGAGCATGGAAGCTTCAATGGAGATGAATCCAAAAGGAGTGTTTAGAGGACACTCTAAGCTTTCTAAAAAGTCCTAGAACATGGCCATATGATAAAAATTGAAGGAGATGTGCCTGGTACAAGTGGGACGATTTTGAGGAAATGCATAAAATACAAAGTGACCAATATTAGATTTTTGAGCTAATGGGCCTAATATTTTCATCTCAAACATGATCCTAAGCCTAATAGGGACTTCTAAGGCCACCCTCATAATTTTGTGATTATTATTTAATTTATTTAGATTTTTATTCATAAAAAAAATCAAATTAGTTAAGTAAAAACACCAAAATTATGAAACAAATTAAAGGGGTTTATCTTTAAATCATATGGAGGCCCAAATAATATGGTAAGAGTGCCAAGAATTCGTTGGTACAATATATGGAGAGAAATTGGCTTGAAATAGAAGCATTTAATATATACTTGAAGGAAATTTCAATCTCACTAATAAGTCAATATCCAAGCCCAAACCTAACCCTAATTCAAGTGATATATATGCTTAGTAATAAGGAGAGGAGAGGGGGACGAAAATGAGGAGGAGGGGCTGCCTCAAGAGACTCTCTCCAAACTTCCACAAATCCAAGAACTAGGGCATGGTCATAAATCCGTCTCTCCAAGTTTCAATTCGTTCTAACAGCTCCAAGTCATCCCTGAGGAGTTAAGGAGCAAGATTGGATCAAGAGCTAAGGGCCATGACGCCCCAAACATGCCTCACGCGTCCATCATTTATGTACAGGTTCAAACTTATGTATCATGCATTATAGAACGTTTTGATTTGATTTAACTGTATGCTTGAGTTCCTGGCAGTGTATAGAGAAGATCTGAACCGCTGGTGATGAGCTTTGACGCAGGGACAAGCATTTGCCATTGTTAGGGCACAAAGGTTTTCTTTTTCGTTTCCATGATTATGGCCGGTTTTGAGCCAAACAAATCATACCATTAGACTCACCATACTTTAATTAGAAGATATGGGTGATCTCTTTGCTGTAATAATCGTGTTTTGTTCTAATTTAATTATGTGTTTATGTTATGGAAATATATTGAAACCGTAACTTTGAGCTTGATTTTATACTCGATACAGTGTTCTATTTGCTTCAAATTTATAATTGTTGGATTCATGGCATTTAGCACTACAATTTTGATTCAAATTTTGTTTGATTTCGTGGAGAATCGAGGGAGTTATGGTCATGAGAAGATGAAGGAAGGAGCTGCGTTTTTGCGGTCTTGGAGGAGCTTTCACGATTCATGCAGCCCCCATGAAGAAGACGATTGCGTGTCTTCATGGGATTGGTCTGTCAGCATCCTTTCCTCTCTCCAGGCGCGTGGCGCATAGCAAATGGATGGTCAAAGTTTCAAGAGTCTCTCTCCTGCAGCCATTGGTCTATCCGTATAGCTGTGGGGCCCAGGGTTGACTCAGGTTTTGGATTTTCCCAATAACACTTGTTCACATATTTAATCTTTATTGTTTGTTTCAATAGCAGCGAATTAAAATAGCTCAAGAGGCCAAGTGTGTGACTTGCAACCTGATGTGCCTGGGTTCGATCCCTTGTGAAGCCATGTTATTTTTTCAGTCATTTACTTGCGTAATTCAGTGCGCCAAGGCTATAGAGGTCCACGATAAACCCTCATCCATGTACCACAGGATCTAAAATAATCCTAATCTAACGTATACCAAGCTGGAGGTTTATCATACTCTCCCAGGAATGCACAACACAGGATTTATTAATAATTTATATAATTATATAGTTAACTTGAAATTGTGTTATATATATATATATATGATTTAAATTTTTAATTTGAATCAATAGTACAATGTAATTAGGATTAAATTATAATTCTTTAGGATTATTCTCCCGATTATATCCGACTATTTTCTCGATTAATTTATTTAAATAATTTTAATTAATATTCTAGATCACAAAAAAAAAACTCTAGAAAGTTTATTAACGCACTAGGGTTCCCTCTATCCCATTGGCCCTTGGCCAAATATCAGGATTTAAATTATTATTCGTTTCGACTAAATTTATTGGTCGCGATGATTAATAATCGATTAATTTAATTAATCAAATCCTATAAATTAAAATACACATTATTTTTGCTAAATGATTTTAACCAAAGCTATTGGTTACGATGATTAGCATATTTCCCTTTATCAAATTCGTTATTATTCGTAATCAAATCTATTGATTATGAGGGATAACGATAAAATTAAATAATTAAAACACGCACATTTGCTGTTCGCGATAATCAATCTATCGATTATAGTGTTTAGCAATCCTCCCTTTAATCCATTAGCCATGGTAATCAAACCTATGGATTAGTGCGACTAATGGTAACAAATTAAAATCAGGGTTGTACGCCCAAATCTTAAAACACACTAAACCACATTACTACGGATTTTCATCCCTTCAAACACTGCAATGTTCACAACTACGATAAGGTAATTCAAAATACCTTCGAACATTCGCATTTCAAAACAATTTCAAAACTACTTCAAATATAATCAAATTCTAATTCTAAGGCGTAAAATCCTGTGCCCGAACTACGTTGACTCTGATTCTCCCTAAGGAGATACGTAGGCACTTGGCAATAAGGCGAGTCCCCCTCCTCCAAATCTTAATCATGTCCATAATTAAGCTTTAACCCTATTAACTTTCTGCCACCTTTCTTTATTTTTTGCCATAACCCTAATCTTTGCAATATTAACCTTTAGGAAAGGGTTTTGGGTGCCTAACACCTTCCCTTAACCCGAATATAGTATCTTACCTTGAATCTCATAACCATTAAAGGTTTCCTATTCGCCTTGGTAGAATAGGTGGCGATTCTAAACCTTTCAATTTTAGGGCAGGTTGCTACACCAATGTCGACGAAATTTCCTCTAGTAAGTCCTATTCGTGCTCTTCTTTAGCAGAATCGGATGTATTACGATGTAATAATAGATTGGGTCATAGTCCTTGTTCTGAGGTGGGCAAGAAGTTATGGGATTCAATCACTAAGATGGGTATCAGTGGAATTGTAGAAGATAGTATGACTATTAAGCTACTGGATGTTCTGGGGAGGAAAGATAAAACTGTTATGGAGGGTAAGAAGATGGCAGAAGCATCGTTTTTATGAATATGCTATCTTTAAATATTAGAGGAGGGGGGTCTCTTTCAAAGAGGAAGAGAGTGAGTTTTTTTGTTAAATAGCTACAAAATTGACGTCTGTTTTTTACAAGAAACAAAATTAGTCAGTTTTGATGATCGGTTAGCGAAGTCTCTTTGGGACAGCGGTGATGTTGAATGGACGGCGTGTCATTCCAATGGAGCTTCAGGTGGTATCGTGATATTATGGAAGAAGGACCTTTTCTGCGTGAGGTTTAGTTTTAGAGGGAAGGGTTATGTTGGTATTAATGTTCTCTGGAAAGGAGTGAGTTACAATTTGGTGAATGTCTATGCCCCGTGTTGCGCTACGGAAAGGAGGATAGTTTGGAGTTCTCTTCGGGAAAGGAGGCTTAAAAGTGGTAGTGAGGAGTGGTGTGTGGTGGGTGATTTCAATGAGATATTGTGTAGGGAGGAAAGAATGGGAGAAAGGGCATTTGTGCTCACTAGAGGAATGGAGGAGTTCCGGGATTTTATTGAAGAAATGGGCCTTATTGATTTTCCTTGTGTTGGAGGAAGATATACGTGGTATAAAGATAACGGGAAGGTGATGAGTCGGCTTGATAGGTTTTTGTTAACAAGGAAATTAGCGGATGAATGGGGAGTGGTGGACCAAAGAATTGAGAATAGAGACATTTCGGATCATGCTCCGATATGGTTGAATGTTGGTGTGTTAGATTGGGGCCCTAAACCCTTTAAATTTAACAATGTGTGGTTTAGACATGAGGACTTTAAGTCTTTTATCTCGGAAGAATGGGGTAAGCTTAAAGTTAATGGTAGGGGAGATTTTATCTTGTACGAAAAACTCAAACGCTTGAAAGTTAGCCTTCGCGTTTGGAATATGGAGGTGTTTGGTTGGATTGATTTGAAGGTTAAAGAGGAGGTGGAGAATTTAAACGTTATGGATAGTTTATTGGTGGATAATTTCGGTGGGAATGTAGAAGAGTTGGTGTCTAGTAGAACGGAGGCCTCGAGCGAAATTAGGAACTTATTACACTTTAAAGAAAGCATGCTAAGGCTAAAGTCTAGAGAGTTATGGATGCAAGAAGGAGATAAAAATTCTAGATTCTATCATAATGCAATTAAGGATAGACAGAGAAGAGGTTCTATCACCGTGTTGGAGGGAGTTAATGGGAGGATAGAGGGGGTGGAGAATATTAAGGAAGAGATCTTTTGTTACTTCCAAAATTTTTTCAAAGAAGAAAACTTGGAGAGACCTATCCCGAATGATGTCACTTTAAAGTGTTTGAGTGGTGTTGAAGCCGCATGGCTTGAGAGACCGTTTTCGGAGGAGGAGATAAAAGAAGCGGTGTGGGCGTGTGATGGGAACAAAAGTCCCGGGCCGGATGGATACTCTCTAGAGTTCTTCAAAGGAAATTGGGAGGTGGTTAAAGGGGATATTAGTAAACTTGTCTCGGATTTCCATGAAAAGGCAAGGCTAACGAAAGCGTGCACTTCATCCTTTATAACGCTTGTTCCTAAGTTGAATAATCCTCAATCTTTGGCCGATTTTAGACCTATTTGTCTTGTAGGTAGATTGTACAAAATTCTAGCAAAACTCTTGGCAGGGAGACTAAAGTGTGTGGTAGGGAAGTTAGTTTCTAATAACCAAACGGCTTTTGTCCCGGGAAGGAGTATTTCGGATGGTGTTCTAGTGGTGAATGAGGTGTTGGACTTTTCCAAAAGAAGTAAAAGGAGTTGTGTGGTCCTTAAGGTTGATTTTGAAAAGGCATATGACCGTGTTAGTTGGAATTTTGTGAGATTTGTTCTAGTTCGGATGGGTTTTGGTGAAAGATGGATGAGGTGGATGGAAGGAAGCATTTTTTCTAGTAGTATGTCCGTTCTTATAAATGGGAGTACAACTAAGGATTTTAGGGTAGAAAAAGGGTTTCGTCAAGGGGATCCTTTGTCGCCCTTTTTGTTCGTCTTGGTGATGGAGGTCCTATCGGCTATTATGAGGAAGGCGAAAGAAGTAGGAGAGTTTAGGGGGTTTAAGTTGGATTCGGAGGGGGAGGTGGATTTGCTTCAATTTGCGGATGATACAATTATAATCTCCGAGGGGGATACGACTAACCTTTGGAGTATGAAAGCTATGCTTAGAGGATTTGAGTTAATGTCGGGTTTGAGAATCAACTTCAAAAAAAGTAATATTTATGGGATTAATGTGGGAGATTGGTTTCTAGATGCGGCCTCGAATTTTCTTGCGTGTAAAGTGGGAAGTTTACCGTTTAAATTCTTGGGTGTTAAGGTGGGTGGCAATCCTAGAAATATCTCGATGTGGAAAGATTTGATTTCCTTCTTGAAGAAGAGGTTAGCGGTTTGGAGAGGTAAGAGCCTTAGCATAGCGGGCCGGGTGGTTTTGATCAATGCGGTTCTCAATTCTATTCCGATATATACTCTATCATTCTTTAAAGCGCCGTCGAAGGTCCTAAAAGAAATTCGTTCTATTCAAAGTAATTTTTTGTGGAGTGGTGGAGATATGGTTAAAACGATACATTGGATTAGGTGGGATATCGTGTGTAAACCTAAAGAGGAAGGGGGTTTAGGAGTGAGAAATGTGAAAATTATGAATGCGGCTCTCATTAATAAATCGAAGTGGAGGATTTTAAATGAGGAGGAGGCGGTTTGGTGTAACGTATTAAAGGCTAGATATGGTAATGTGAAACTTAAAGTGTTGATCGGAGACAATTCGGTGGTAGGGAAAAAAGATTCAATTTGGTGGAGAGATGTTTTGATTTCGGATAATTATGAGAGAATGGGTGATAGGCATTTTGCGAGAGCGGTTGATTGTAAGGTTGGGAATGGCAAGGAGACCCCTTTTTGGTATGGGTGTTGGTTGAGTGAGCAGCCGCTAATGGAGGCATACCCGGAACTGTTTGTGTTGGCGGAAAATCATACTATTTCTGTGGCTGAAGCTGGGTGTTTCGGGGCTGCAGGGTGGTCGTGGTCTGTGACAGAAGTGCTGGCTTTGTCTTCGCAGCAGGATGCGGACAGCAGCAGCACTATGGAATTAGTGCAGGACCTTACGGTCTTGCTGCAGCAATGTAGCCTGTGTGCTCACTCACCGGACACTTTCTCTTGGAGAGACGTTTCGACGGGTGTGTTTACGGTTAAGTCTTGTTACGACCGCTTCAAAACTTATCTCTCGGGCCCTCCTCTCAATGTAGGTTTGGTTAAAGAAGTGTCTTTTTTGTGGAATGTTAAAGCTCCCGCAAAAATTCTGTTTTTTGGTTGGCGTATTATACATAATAGAATAGCAACTAAAGATCAACATTTCAAAAGAGGTGTTTTGGTGGATGCAAATGACTTGATATGTGTTTTGTGCATGAAAAAAGAGGAGAATTTACCTCACCTTGTTGGAGGTTGCGAGATAACTTCCGGGATTTGGAGAAGGGTGTTCAATTGGATTGGTCATGGATTGGAGTTATCTTTTGATGATTTTGTTGGATTTTTTGCTTCTTGTGGCAAAGTGAAGAGCCTAACAAAGAGGACTATTGCGGCGGTGATATGGTTGGCAACGGCTTGGTGTTTATGGTTGAAGCGTAATGCTTGTATTTTTAGAAAAGAGTCGTTTAGCTTTGCAGAGTGTATGTCGGAGATTATTCTCTCATCTTGGTATTGGCTCTTATCTTACTATAAGTTAGGAGTTTGTTGTAATTATCACACTTGGAATATCCTTCCACTCCTTTGTTTCGAGTGTTAAGGAGTTTTCCGTTTGTAGTGGGTGGAGTATCCCTTATGCTCCCTTTATTAATTCCATTGTTTATTCAAAAAAAAACTATAGCATTCAAAGCATTTATAAACCAAAACATTGTTATCACATATCCCAAAATACATTAGAAATGATCCTAAGCATTCCAAAATTACATTGATAAAATAGATTCCCAGAATACATAGTTAGGATCCAAAAAACAGACCACATTGATAACATTCTATTTGTATTTTCTCTTATAAGGCATCTTTGGTCTCTGACTTGTTGGTGGCTGAAGTGTTGTTGTTGGTTCCTATCTAGCCCTATACATGGCAAGAAGCTGAGCAACTGTGATTGATTTTCGTGTTTGTACTTCTTGATTTTGGGTCACTGCTGATTGTCTGGTTTGAACTCTTTGGGATGGTTGGGATTGGTTGGTAGGATTTTGGGATTGCCTTGTTTGAACTCTTTGGGTTGGTTGGGATTTGATGGTTGCATTTTGGGATTGTCTAGTTTGAACTCTCTGACTTGGTTGAGATTGAATAATGGGGACTGCAATGGTGGGAGTTTGGGATTGGTTGGTTGTGGTACTTTGGGATTGGATTGTCTTGTTGCAGAAGGACATGATGTTTTGTTATGTCTAGAAGACCACATGCTAAGCATTTATTTAGCAATCCCTTTCTGGAATCAATTGTTGTATCCTTCCTCTCTTCACCAGCATCTTTGTTTCTCCTTCTTTTTGGCATCCCATGCCCTTCTGGATGGGGGTGGAAGAATGTCACTATATGGTGTCAATTCCCACAAGTTTTCCCCATTTTTTTGGATATATCAATGGTTGATAGCAAACCTGGTAATTCTCCTTCCTATAACAGGAAGGAATGTACTTAGTTGGGTCTTTAGATCTATTTTGCATGCAAGAAATTGCATGATAGCATGAAACTCCAATAAGCATCTAACCAGTGGCGGATCCAGAAAATTTGGTCGATGGGGGCACCAATATATTTCACATAGTTTAAAATTGTTAAATTATTTTTTTATTAGCAACACAATCAAAATGTGTCTTTTTATATATGTAAATAAACAATTTTTCACCTATTAAAATTTCAATCATTAAATTATTTAATTAAAAAAATTTAGCAATTATAATTGTTATTAATCACGTAATTTTTTATAATAAAACATTAAATAAATAAATAAATTCATTTAATACACTTGCACTTGTTGAAGAGAAATAAAAAAATAAATTATTTAAATAAAAGATATAATTTTATTTATCTGTTGAGTTAATGGATCTATAATAAAGTGAGGTGATATTTGAAATATGAAATTTAAATTTTAAACACTTAAACATGAATAGTTGCAAAAGAAAGAGATAAAAATAATTTATGTTGTTACAATAGAATTAGAAAATGTAGAAGAATTAAAGAGAGAATGAAAAGGAGATAAACTAGAGTTTATGACAATTTAATTGGATAAGAGAAACTGAAAAAATTTGAATTAATTTGTTAATTAATGTGTATTTATTGTGAATGAATATGTATAAGTTATAAATTTAATGGGGGCAGACAAAAATATTGAATTATATTAAAACAAAATTTTAACTTTTTGTGGGGGCTTAAGCCCCCAATGATGTATGAGTGGATCCGCCCCTGCATCTAACTCTTGCAAGAGCACTCAAACTTCTTGAGATCAAGTGTGAATTTCTCCTCAGTCACACTTGTATGCCTTACTTCATAAATCATGTCACCTGATAAACTAAAAAACATAAGAATTACATGAGTATAGTGTTACTGAATTACTTTGATGTATTGTAAAATAATGTTGAATTACCTTGCTATAAAGAATCTTGAGATTTCTTACCTTCTTTCTAACACCTTCTTAATTCTTGGAAGTACAAAGTTACTATACTCTTCATTCACTACTCATATCATCCTCACTTTCTAGCTCTTCAGTTTGATAGTTAGAATCTGACAAATCACGACATACCTTCCAACCTGTACTCCTTTGTCTGAATCAAAAGTCAAGAACAACTTCCTCACTTAATGTATCAGCACCAACTGGAATTGAACTTCCTGCAGCCACCTTTTTTTTAAAAGGTTTTCCCTTTTGTTTCTTGGAACTACCTGATGCCTTTTTCGGAGTTCCATTCCCACCCTTTTTTTTATGGTCTTCCATTATTCCTCTTTCTTTTTTTAGATGTTTCATCTGGTAGGAGTTCATCAATAGGTTGATCATTTTGGCCAGCAATGAACCTTCCTTCTCCTACCAACACTTCATCAAATCCATCATTTAAAATATCATCATCTGAGTCCTTAGTCCTAAAGCACTGTCATCACTATCAGGTTGTTGCTTATTTGAAACTGTTTATGGTTGGGCCTTAGTTGGTTCATTTGAAACTACTTCAGGTTGGGCCTCAGTTGGTTCATTTGACACTACTTCAGATTGGGCTTCAATTGGTTCAATTGACACTACTTCAGGTTGGGCTTCAATTGGTTCATTTGAGACTACTTCAGATTGGGGTTTAGTTGGTTCATTTGAGATTAATTCAGATTGGGGTTCAGTTGGTTCATTTGAGACTACATCGGGTTGGGGTTTAGGTAGGGTAACTTCTATATCAAGTTGGGAAATAGGTTGAGCAATGTAAATAGGAAATGTAAAATGCACCTCAGCGTCGCGATTTTGTCACCTTCAGTGAGGTCGTCGTCTCCAACTATCTTCTCCCTCAACGTTCCCTGCTTTTACATAGCCTTCTCCTCTAACGATGACTGAGTTCACTGATTTGGGATTGGGGTCGGATAATCTAATTTGGGATTGATTCCAGTGTTTCAACTATTATAATATAAGAGAAATACATAGTCAGCACAGTTAACGGGAAATTTAGCAACGGTAGTGACACATCATTTTTTTTTTGGAACAAAATCTCTGAGCAAGAACAACGCTGAAGACATTAGGTAACATAAAGGACCTAATTGTTGCGAAAATAACATAAAGGACCAAGTTGTTACAATTAAATAACTTAAAGGACCTTGGGGGTTATTTAGCACTAAAATAAATATAAAAATTTATGTAAAAGACACCAAGAAATAAAATTAATGTCAATTTAATGATTTATTCTTTTAACATGTAAAATTTATTTAGCTTTTTTTTTCGAAAGCAAGAGATATATTAATAAATAACCAACCAAGAACAAAGTTACACGACAAATAGGCCAAACAAAGAAAATTCTACACCGATTGAAACCTAGCTTAAGTAAAACAATGGGTTATTGCTAAACTCATAGAAGTTACAATTGGGATGAGTAATTTTCCCGATATACGACCACCTCCAAATAAGGGCCTTACAACTCCAAACCACGTCCCTCGAATTCCAAGTAGTGTTGTTAAAGACTATATCATTCCTACGCAACCAAAGACTCCAAATGATAGCTAACCAAACGATTCTCTCCTTTCCTCTTTTGACTTTCTTGGCTCGGCAATAAGAGCTCCAATACCAAAAATCCTCCTTAAAATCTAAAATGCTTTTAAAATTCATTCCTATCCAATCGGACATCTCCCTCCAAATAATACCGGCATTCCGACAATATAAGAAAGAATGGTATAATGACTCATGAAATTCATCACAGAAAGTACATTCTAAATTCAATGAAGAATTTAGAATACCTTTACTCAAAAGCGAGTCCTTCGTCGGAACTTTATTGAGGAAGCATCTCCAACCAAACGCCTTCAATTTTAAAGGGGCTTCCACCTTCCATATAGCAATATAAGCCAAATCAAAGCGGTTTTCTGGGCCAAGAGGGATATGTTGCCTACACAATGTTTTATAACACGAAGAAACATTGTAAACACCTTCAACCCCTTGCTGCCAGCAGGCGGTATCAGACAGATTGGGGGAAAAAGAGGCAGCTGCGGCCAGCAGCTGAGAAAGGCTGGAAAATTCAGCATCCGGATCAAGAAGAGAAGCCGTAGGAATTCCAAAATATCCCCAAGTCGAACTCCCATCAATCCAACCTCCCATGGCTCCAATTGAAGCATCTTGCAAGAGAGAAAAATTATAAATATTTGGAAAAAGAATCTTTAAAATTCCTTCATCCAACCAATGAGCATGCCAAAAGGATATAGAGTACCCGAGACCAACCTGAAATTTAAAATTGTTAGCAAAAAAATCATTCGGTAACTTATTAACCAACGAAGTTAAATCCGTCCACCACACCGATGATGACCTATCCTTCTCTAAATTCTTTAGTCCACAACTAATCCTAAGTTTCACATCCGCATACCGCGCCTTCAACATCCGAAACCACAACGCATTAGAAGCGCCGAAAATTCTCCAATTCCATGTCAAGAGAAGCGCTTTGTTGAAATCATCCAACCTTCTAAAACCGAGACCACCTTTCTCAACCAGAAGACACAAGTCGTTCCAGCTCACCCAATGCACTTTCCTCTTCTCCTCCGAACCTCCCCACAAAAAATTACTTTGCAATTTATGTAATTCCGCGATAACCTTCTTGGGAGCTTTGTAGAACGATAGAGTGAAAATCGCCAAACTACTCAAAACCAAATTTAAAAGAGTGAACTTCCCTCCAAAACTAAGCCACCGACCTTTCCAAGAATTCAATCTCCTCCTAACGTTATCCAAGAGAGGCTTCCGTGAAGAAATTCTCCTAGGATTTGTGCCGATAAAAATACCGAGAAATTTGAACTCTTTATCCTCCATCCTACAAGTAAGAAAATTAGTAGCAACTCCCATAAAGTGCGGATTGATATTAATGTCAATCAACTTACTCTTATGATAATTAATACCTAAACCCGACACCATTTCAAAGTCCCTCAACGCCGCTTTAATGTCCCAAAGATGCTTCCAACTCCCATCACCTATTAATAAAGTGTTGTCTGCGAATTGAAACATATCTATAAAGCATCGACCATTCACATTAATTCCTACAAAATCACCATTTTCCACAGCTCTACCTACCAAATACTTTAAACCTTCCGCTACCACTACAAAAAGAAAAGGAGAGATAGGATCTCCTTGACGTAGACCCCTCTCCACAACGAATTCCTTAGTCGGACTACCGTTAACTAGAACCGACATTTTACTCGAAAAAACCACCGCCTCCATCCAACTCATCCACACTTTCCCGAACCCCATCCTCCTCAACATATACCTAAGAAAGTTCCAACTCACTTTATCAGAAAAGATTTATTTAGCATTAAATACACACCATAATATAAAATGTGGAGGGTTATATTGACTCAAAGAGTAAGTGTTCAACACTTACTCCAAATCATAACCATTGATTTTCATTAATCTTACGGTTTTAAGTGTTCATTTAATCTAGTTATTTTTGGAAATATTTTTCTATTTAAAATTTTAATTAAAACCGTTGGATTAATGATAATCAATGGTTATGATTTGGAGTAAATGTTGTACACTTACTCTTGGAGTCAATATAACCCTCCTCATATAAAATATATTATATTAAAAAAAATGTTCTATATAATATACTTAGTTTTCAACATCTTAAAATATATTTTAAAATCTAAAGTATAAATTTAATGATTTTTTTTTGTGTAAGTAAGATATATTGATAGCGAGAAGTCGAGAACTAAGGGTTCTAGCTACAACCCGATTACACATAAGACGGGATAACCCGAACAAAAGAAAAAAAAATTACATCCAATTAAACTCATGAGAGAAAAAGAAGCGGATCCTTATCGAACTCATAAAATGAATGAATAATATAGACTATTTTTACCAATCTCTAATATTTTTTGTCCTTCTAAATATTGCAGATTTCGTTTTTAGTCCCTCCAAAATTTTCCTTTAAGAAATCGTCCCTTCAAAAATTTTCGTCTAAACTATTGGTCCCTAACGTCAAATTTGCTAGAGATTAGCTACGAATTTAGCCACCGATTAGCTACGAAATTTGACGTTAAGGACCAATAGTTCAGAAGAAAATTTTTGAAGGGACGATTTCTTGAAGGAAAATTTTGGAGGGACTAAAAACGAAATTTGAAATATTTAAAGGGACGAAAAAGTTCATTAACCCTTAAATTTAACATATGATGTTAACGAATTCCGACACAATAACCCGATTAAACATATTTAAATTTAAAAAAACTTAGATTTTTATAATATCAATAGGATATCTTCTACGCATAATTGCGTATATAGCAATCTCTTAAATGAAAGAGTAAATAAACTACATTACTTTATTTAAAAAAAAAAAAAAACTCAACACTTATGTTTAGTGTGAGTGGTGAATTCAAACGTAGTACTATATTTATTTGAAAGTATATATATGTTAAATTTAAAGGTAATTCTAATTATTATGGTTACCGCCTTCCATCAAAACCGTGGGAAAAACCAAAACTAATAAGGTAAGAAAAAATGCCACTGAGATGAGATAAAGCTTGATGCAATTTTCCTTGTTTTGCTCCTTTCAGTTTTGAGCTTTTTATTCTTTTATAGAAAAACTACAAAAACTATCAAAGTTCATTGACGTAGTCATTGTCAATATATATACTCATCAACCATCCGTTACTCTCTTCTCATCTCAGATACAGCTTTGGTTCGCTTTCTCATCCTCGTTCATTTCACTCGTCTGCAGCATTTCAGTAATCAGCTCTGAGGTATGATCAAACTACTTCAATTGTTTATGCTTATCAATCATGCTTCTTTATAATTGTTTGCAATTATGAATTACAACAAACTCGAGTTGCAATGCTGATTGAATTTCTAGGAATCTAGAAATGTTGATATGTATGTACTGTTTTTCTTGCTGGTTAGAGAGTAGGATATTGAGGTGTTGTTGGTGTTTACTACTTGCTTATGCATAAATAAATAAACAGGAGATTTTTTCCGGTGTTTTAATTTAAACCTTGATTTCTTCTAAATTCTACTTTATAATGTAGTTTCATGATCTTTCCATTTAAATTGATGTTGTTTAATTTTGGAGTGAATTTTGATTGATTGTTAAGATCTAGCCTCTGATCTAGAAAAAGACTGACATTGAATGTTTTAGTATGGACAATTAAACAACAGTGCTATAAATTAGGGTTAGGGCAGTTTTTAGGGGAAACCTATATCAGCCTCTAAGCTAGAATTTGAAGTTGGATGATTGCTATGTAACTTTGATTGAGAACATTTCAGGATGAGTTCATCTGAGGATAAGCCAATGAACACAAGAGACTTCCGTCATGTGTACGTAAGAAGAAGAAGAAGAAGAAATACAACTGGTTCTGGAAGAGTAGTACGAGATTTGGATCTAAACGCTCCCCCACCTGCAGAACCAGCTTCTATGCCTAAAACTGATGGCTCATTTGAAATCGGAGATGATAGCGTAAGTTTACTCTTACTTTTCCAGATTCTGCAGTAAATACTTTCTGTGGCATGCATAACTTATACATTTTCAATGGATACATACTCATTTTTCTAGCATGTCAATAGATATTGTAAATTCTGTCACAATTTTATTTCATTCTACATATATAACTGTGCTATGATTTCAAAATATTACAGCCTCTCTCTCCTGCTCGCAATCTCTTCCAAAGAGAAGTAATAATCCCTCGCAGGAAGCGAAGCACCATTAACCGCAAGCCACGGCGCTACCTGCGGTGGAGAATTTTTCAATCCAATGTAACACATGCTTTCATTTTCTATTGCAACTAGTATATTGTACTATTTCCTTAGTTAACCTTAAGGTATTCATGCTGAACTTTTTTTGTTTCACTTGAAGTCTGCTCCTGGCAATGAGTGGCGCTGTCCTACATGTTTAAGGATTGACAATGATGAGCTTTCAAAGCCCATCATATATCTGAAGCAGTTGAAATCAAAAAAGGGCATTAAAAAGTCTGAAGGGTGAAGGAGGCATCATCCATTTGTATGTTTGGAGCATAATGTAAAAGTAGCAGATTAAGTTCTGTTTGTAGTGATTAAGACAAAATTTAGTTTCATAATTCATTGTAAAATCATTGGATGTTTAGCTTGATGCCTATTGGTACTCCCTACAGACCCTTATATATTTCAAGGCCTACTTAGTTAGTTATTAGTTACATTACATATATCAGAAGGCTTATTAAGTTTGTCAATGCATACTCTCTTTGAAATATTAGTTGTGTGTAAGGTTTTAAAAAACGACGGGGCCGCGTTTCTATCGCGTTGCGGCTTTCGCGATTTCAATAGATACAGGTGTTGTGTTGTATCTAAGGGTCGTCGCGGTGTGAATTTCTCACAACATTGCACAAAATAGCAGCTGCAATAATAGCGTATTAGAGAGAACTTATTGATAGCAGCATCAACTGGTAATAGCGCATCAACTGGTAAAATAATTCATGTTTTCTTGTGTGTATAAACTATGAGTCCATCAACCTTATCAAATCAATTTTTTGAAAGGTCCATGAAAGATTAATTCATCATCTTGGTTTAATTCTTAAAATATAGTATAAATCTTGATGAATATTATTGAAAATATTTTCCTACCATTAAATATTTTTGGATTCGGTGTAAATATATTATATTTGTCCTCGGATGCCATCGAATTCTAACTTAATCAATAAATATAAAAGATTAAATAAAAAACTTTACATGTTTTAATATGAATCCGCACATAGATGTGCAAATAACTATCTCTTATATCAAGGAGAAAATGAACAACACAACTTTGTTCAATCTACTTCAATGGTTTATGCTTCTTGATAATTGTTTGTAAAATTATGAATTACAACAAATTAAAGTTGCACTGCTGATTGATTTTCTAGGATTTGAGAAATGTTGACATGGGCTGCTTGATCATCGGTAACAAAGTTTTTTTTCTCGGGGTCTTTTTTTGCTTGTTGGTGTTTACTGCTTATTCATAAATAAATAGGAGTTTTTTTGTGTGTTTAATTTTACAGGAACACTGTAAATCATGAAGATGTTTTTGAAGTAGGGATTGGATCGGAGGTGTTTTCAGTTTGTTTATCGGAATTTTTTAAATCTTGATTTCATGTAAATTGTATTCGATGTTAGCCTATAATGTAGTTTCATGATCTATACATTCATGCTATTTTTGGAATGAGATTTGATGGATTATTATAAGATCTAGCCTCTGATTGAGCAATAAAGAGAAAAAGACTGACATTAAATGTTTAGGGGAAACCTGTGCTGCAAATTAGGGTTAGGGCAGTGTTGGGGAAACCTAGCTACCACCCTCTAAGCTAGACTTGGAAGTTGGAAACCTGCCATAGTTGTTTATTCAGTTATGTAAATTTTAATTTCATGCGTCAACCTTTTATTTGGAAGGTGGAAGTCCCTCTTAAAGTCAAAGTTTTTGGGTGGAGATGTTTCAATAATAAGATTTCAACTAGAGATTCGTTTTGTTAAGAGGTATTCTTAATTCTTCTTCGAATCTTTCTTGCGTTTTTTGTGATGAGGTTGGAGAAACTTCGTCCCATTCTTTTTTGTGTTGTCATAACGCCGTTGAAGTTTGGAAGGAAATGGCCGAGTGGATTGGTTTGATATGCCATAAAGCGGTAGATTTTAAAGAGAGTTTTTTGGCATTGGAGTTCCTTTTGTCTTTTTAAGAACGTCAAAAGAGGAAAGGTGAGAAGTGTATGGTTGGCTATTGTTTGGAGACTTTGATTGTGTAGGAATGGTATCATATTAAACAACTCTACTTGGAACAAGCCGGATGTGGTTTGAGGTTGTAAAGCACTTGTTTGGAAATGATCGTATATCGGAAAAATTGTTTAGCAAAATTCCTTTAGAAGCAATTGCGGCCATTGCAGTTGCTGCGATGGAAAATTGATCAATTCAATGTGAAAGCTCGCTGGCATGTTTATCAATTGCTTAAACATGCTTCCATTTTTTATTGCAACTAGTATATTTTACTATTTCTTTACTTAACCTTAAGGTACGCATGCTGATTTTTTTTTTCACTAGAAGTCGACTCCGGGTAAAGAGTGGCGTTGTCCTACATGTTTAGGGATAGACATTGATGAGCTTTCTAAGCCCATCAAATATCTCTGAAGCAGCTGAAATCAAAAAAGGGAATTAAAAAGTCTGAAAGGTGATGGAGGCATCATCCATTTTGTATGTGTGGAGCATAGTCTAAAAGTAGCAGATTAAGTTCTGTTTTTAGTGATTAAGACAAAATTTACTTTCGTAAGTCATTGTAAGTGTTTTGGTAGAAGTACTTAAAACTAAAGCTATTTATAGATATTACTAGAGGATGTTTACCATAATGCATGTTGGCATATTGCCTACAAGCCCTTGTATATATTAGAAGGTGTATTTGGATAATGAGAAATGCCATTATTTTTTATAATGCTTCTTTTAGCTTCGAAGTGGTTATCTCAAATATCTTGTTCTTTTCTTGGAGATGGTTGTGTAATAGTGACTCTACTTCTAAGACTATTTTTTATGATTGGTACAAGTTACCTTTAAACTGTTTCAATTCTATTTAAAGTTCTTGTTGTAAGGGTTGCACTCCTAATGCGATATCTTATATCAGTGCTTATTAAAAAAAAATGTATCGATGCATACTCAATTTGAAATACTATCCTAATCTTTGTGTGTCTTATATATAAAATAGTTAAAATGATGTTATTGAATAGTAATGTAGGAGTTATTTTTTAGAAGTTAGATGTGTAAAACAAAACTATATATAGCAAGCATTTATCTAAACGAATTTAATTAAGTCAAGTTTTGTAGAGGAAATTAAAACAAAATTTATAATCAATGAGGTATATATATTAATGCAAATTAGTACAGAGAATCAAGAATTCTCATAAAAT
Organism: Vicia villosa; assembly: GCF_029867415.1. Lineage (NCBI taxonomy): Eukaryota > Viridiplantae > Streptophyta > Magnoliopsida > Fabales > Fabaceae > Vicia > Vicia villosa. Next base: position 203,545 of record NW_026705713.1, on the reverse strand, counting down.
TACAGAACAATAATAAAGCCCCAGCGAGCTAACAATTGTACTCCTTAGCCCTACATAAATTCTAAAGGACTATGGCTCCATTCATAAAAATTGCAATAGACCTTTTGTGTGTTACCAAGGGATAACCACCACCATGAATATATTTTCACATTGTGTACAATTTCCTCTATATCTATTAAGCCATTGTTGAAGATGAAATCATTGCATTGTTTCTAAATGCAACAGCACACTGTCACCTGTAACACCCTGATATCCGCTACACGCATCAACCGTGTCGGTCAACCGAGCATGTCACCAGCTTAATCAATACTCCCCCTAGGTCCGTTATCGGCTGCCCAGGAAATATTGTTTTTGCCTCCCGCAGGAATCGAACCACGTACCTAGGGGTTAAATACGTATTCATAGCAATTTCTGCTACCAATTGCGCTACTAGCTCAAGTGGTAGCAAGAATTGCTATGAATACGTACTTAACCCCTAGGTACGTGGCTCGATTCCTGCGGGAGGCAAAACATAATATTTCCTGGGCAGATGCTCGGTTGGCCGACACGGTTGATGTGTGTAGCGGATATCGGGGTGTTACATCACTCAAATCACTCCCACTCTCCTTTTCGAGCAGCGTCTTTTTAACTCCCCCACCATTTGTAATTGCTGAACAATCCCTAGCCATTGATATATCTTCCCCCATACCTCAGCAGCTATACCACAAGGAAGAAACAGATGGTGGATATTTTCCTAGCTTTGGCATCCATAAGCACGGAAAGAATTATTGTTGTTTTCTATAATTCCTCTTTTTACTAACTATGCCCTTGTTGCCAATCTATCTTTGAGAAATCTCCAAGCAACAAGTTTGACCTTCGACGACATCCACGACTTCCACACTATAGACCAAGCTTTTTTGTTCCTAGACTCGTCTACCTCACCAAGAGGTTCCAAAACCAACAAAATATAGTAATCTTTAACATTGAAGACCCCCGATCCGTTCAAAGGCCAAACAAAGCAATCTGTCATCCTCCTCTTCAGTTCTACTTCTATAAGAAACTGTCTCAGCTCCCCTCATTCCTCCAACGCTTCTTGGTTTAGATTTAACTCGCACTCCATGATCCGCCACTTCAACCGATTGTTCTCCCATTCACCCATTTCCTGCACACTTTTGCCATCGCTTTTAGTACCTGAAAAAGAGTAGGGAACACGCAGCACAATGCACTTCGACCCAACCATCTTCTATTCCAAAACGGCACCTTACTTCTGTCTCCAAGTCTTATGAATTTGATGAAAATTGGAGGAAATTAAACTTTATTGAGATAAAAATGAAAGAGAAAGTTCCTCCCTCTTCTCTCTAAGCGTTTTTCACTTTTCTAGATTTCTGGTGCTCGATTCCATTCTTCATGGAATGGAATCGAGTAAACAGAAGAGGGTTCCGCAATCTTGTTACAAGGTGGGACACTTCTTCATTCGGTAGGGCGCAAGTGGATTCGAATGAGGAGATTTCTTCTATATTCTTTTTGAGTTCCTAGAGAGAATTAGGGCGGCAGATATCTTCAAGCTCTTTGGGTGAATCGGCGATGTGGTGGAGGTGGAGATTCCTCCTAGGAGGAACAAACTGCGTAAAGTATGGTATGGATTTGCTAGGTTCAGAGGGGCTGATGATCCTAGAATAGTGGCAGTGAAGTTGGATAATATTCTGATTGATGGGAAAAAGATTCACGTTAATCTCCCTAGGTTCGATAGAGGAAGCGTAAAAGAGGGATTAGGGGAAAGATCGGGGCGAAAGTTAGGTCACAACAAGGGTCCAGAAGTTATCAGAAGGGGCGTTGAGACGGAAGTGAAGAGAAGTTTTGTGGGAGCCAAATCCTTCCTGGATATTATAGCGAAAGGGAAGAAGATTGTTGGTCAAGAGGTTGATTCAACCTTAGTTATTAGCTCTAAGCCAGAAGTCAGAAATCAGTGGAAGAAGGCTTTCGTTGGTGAAGTTCTTTTTCCAGGTGAGTCATTTAATATCCAAACTCATTTAGAAGTTGGGGGTTTTTTGCTGTCAAAGTTTTCTGATAGGTGCGAATATTTGTTTATTGGAGGAAACAGAGGAATGCATGATTCAAGATTTGATTAGTGAGGGGAGTTCTTAGTGGAAAACGTGGTTTCGCTTGATTAGACCTTGGAGGGCTAGTAACGTTGATAATATTAGGTTAGATTGGATTCGAGTTCATGGTATTCCTTGCCATGCTTGGTGCATTGAATTTTTTGAGAAGATCGCTAACTCCATTGGCTCGTTCATATATGTTGATGAATCCACCGTGGAAGGCAGCAATATGGATATAGAAAATGGTGAGAGTTACTTTGGATTTTGTCTTGAAAGAACATATGACTGTAGTTAGAAATGATGCTGAGTTTGGAATGGTTCTGCAAGAAGACTCGTAGGGTCTTTTGAAGTTTGTTAAAAATCTGAGCAGTGCTAAGGGGAAATATTCTTCTTCATCAAAATCTGGGAAGTGCTAGCGGTTTTGCATCCTTAAGGGGGTGGTTCTAATAGGGGAATACGAGGGGAGGAGGTTAGTCAGAAGGGGAAATGGTTTGTTGATTCTGGTGATGTTGGTTGTGGAGGTGATGTATCTTGTTTCGAGTCTGAAAAGGCAGAGGTAAATGGTGTCTTCGATGATGCCATATTGATAGTGAAGGAGGCTAAAGGTTCGGTTCAAGACATTGGTAGCAGTCATATAGGTAATCACTCTGAGTCCTTTTCTGTAGGAACTAGAGTTTGTGATTCTGTTTTGGCTTCTGCGGGTACTGTTAATGAGCTTGTTGTTACTACTATTGTTCCTATTGTTAGTGGTTTTGTTTCGGGTGGTCCTGTCACCGCTGATGTAGAGATAGTCCAGGTTGCTAATTATAAGAGTATACCCAAGAGATTATTGTTCAAAAAAATTTCAGATGTGGGCGGGCCATTAAATCACATGTTCTCAAGGTCTAGAAAGAAGAAGAATCTGAAGTTTAAAAGGAGTAAGGGTGATCATGGGATTGTTTCTAGTTTGATACAGAATATAGTACCTATATCAAATTCTGCAATCGATTATGAAATGAGGCCTTTCTCGGCTGATCCTAGTATTGCGGCTGGTCCATTTCTAAAAACAATGGTTCTTTTAAATTCTCCGACAAATTCTGAACAGCGGATTAGCTTGGCAGTTGCTTGTTACGGTGAGCATTCTTCCGAATTTGATATTCTTAGATGTAATCATAGAATTTTAAGGAATTTTGGTCTCGATTCGGGAGAGAAATTATGGAAGGCAATCGCAAATTTTTGGGTGGTTATGGTGGATTCAAGGAGAAATTTTCAAAAGAGAATTGAGGAGATGGAGAATAATGAGAAGAAGAGTAAGTTAGGTGGGAAGGTGAATTTTAAAGATTTGAAATAATAGTTGGATCCTTGAATATTAGGGGAGAGGGAAGTGGAGTCAAGAGAAAGAGAATTAGTAGCATAATTCAAAAGGGGAAGACGTATCTGTTTTTTATTCACGAAACAAAACTGAAGGAGTTATCTAATGTGGTGGCTAGGAGTTTTTTGGGGATGGAGGATAATGATTGTTCGTTTTCATAGGTGTAAGGTATGTCGGGTGGCTTATTAATTATGTGGAAAGTCATCTCCATTTTTGTAGTCTTCACCTTTCGTGGTACCGGTTACTTGGGTATCAAAGTCTATTGGAACAATTGTTTGTACTATTTTGTTAATGTGTACTCAGCGTGTACGCTTTCTTTGAAGTGTGCCTTGTGGAAAGAGTTGTTGGATTTGAAACAAAGATACAGGGATGGTGATTGGATCATTGGAGGATATTTCAATGCGGTTAAGAAGATGAGCGAGAGAGTCGGGCATTCTTTTTCAAGTTTCAATACGGAGTGGCGTAAATTTTCTGAATTCATAGCCGATAGTGGTTTGGTTAATATTCCTTGTAAAGGTAAGAAATATAGTTGGTATATCGGAGATGGGAAATCCAAGAGTAGAGTAGATCGGTTTCTTGTTAATGATAGTACAGTTGCTTCTTGGGGAGTTGTTGGTCAGTTGATTGGTCAAAAATGGTCATGGGGGTAATGTTGATTTCTTGTATTTTGTTGAGTTTGAGTGGAAGGCGTTAGTGGTGAATGGTAGAGGTGACTTCGTGTTGAAGGAGAAATTTCGTTTAATTCAGGAAAGGCTTAAATGTTGGAATAAAACTGTGTTTGGCAAATATGATTTGGAAGCGGGGGAAGGATTGAGAGAGTTGAACGAGGCAGATGATCTTAACGTTATGAGTGATGAGGTGTAAGCTATTAAAAGAAAGGCAAGTAGTAGATTTTGGTTGAATCTTAAAATCAAGGAAAATATGCTCATTCAGATATCCAGGTTAAAGTGGCTAAATGATGGGGACTGAAATAGTAAATATTTTCATAGAGTGATGAAAGAGAGAAGGAAGAGAAACCATATTTGTTCTATTTTTACGAGTAACAGTATAATTAATAAGGTGAAGGAGGTTAAGGAAGAGGTGAGGAATCATTTTGAAGGGAAGTTTGCGGAGAATTGTATTAGTAGACCAGTTATGGAAGGTGTTTTGTTCAATGCTTTGAGTTTGGAGGATAGTCTTTCCCTCGAATTACCTTTTTTCGAGGAGGAGATTAGGGAAGCGGTATGGAATTGTGAAGGTTGGAAAACTCCGGGTCCCGAAGGTTTTTCTCTTCTCTTTGTGAAAAAATGTTGATTTTTCTTAAAAGAGGATTTCGTTTCCTGTTTTAAGGATTTACATTCGGGAGTTCTTTTGTCCAAGGCTATAACCTCTTCTCTTATTACTTTGATTCTTAAGTCCTTTAATCCGCTAGAATTGGACGATTATAGGCCTATTTGCTTGGTTGGTTGTATTTATAAAATTATATCTAAATTGTTGGCCAGAAGGATTAAAAGGATGTTGTCATCTATCATCTCTCAAAGCCAAAGTGCTTTTGTTCCGGGTCGTCAAATGCTTGATGGGGTTCTAGTAGCTAATGAATTGGTGGATTATACTTCTAGAGAGAGAACAAAATGTCTTATCTTTAAGTTGGACTTTGAAAAGGCGTACGATAAAGTGAATTAGAACTTTCTTAAATTTATGATGAAGATGGGATTTGGAGAGGTGTGGATGAAGTGGATGGAGACATTTATTTTTTTGTAGCAAAATGTGGGTTCTTGCTAACAGTAGTCCAACTAAAGAGTTTGTGGTGGAAAGGGGGTTACGGCAAGGAGATCCTCTTTCTCCTTTCCTCTTCGTTATATTGGCAGAAGGATTAAAAATTTTGGTGAATAAGGTGGTGGAAAACGGTGATTTCGTGGGATGTAAAGTGAAAGGTAAATGTTTTGTAGATGTCCTTCAATTTGTGGATGACACTTTATTGGTGGGGAACAGGAGTTGGAAGCATCTTTGGGTAATCAAATCGGTTTTGAGAGGCTTTGAACTTGTTTCAAGGCTCGGTATAAATTTCAATAAGAGTAAGCTTGTTGGAATTAATATTAATTCTCATTTCTTGGAAGTGGCTACGACTTTTCTTTCTTGTAGGACGGATTCGAAAGAGTTTTATTTCCTTGGAATTCGAATCGATTCTAATCCTAGAAGAATCCATTCTTGGAGATTGCTAGTGGAAGGTATTAGGAAGAGATTGTGTTCTTGGAAAGGGAGGTGGCTTAGTTTTGGGGGAAGAATCACTCTCTTAAAGTCGGTTTTAGGTAGTTTACATATTTTTACTCTATCTTTTTATAAGGCTCCTAAGAAGTTAATTCGGGAGATTAATTTTCTTTGGAGTAGTGTGGAGGAGAAAAGGAGAATTCATTAGGTGAGTTGGAACGACGTTTGTCTTCCAGTGGACAAAGGAGGTATCGGATTAAGGAGATTGGAAGATTTTAATACGGCTCTCCTTCTCAAGTGGAGATGGAGAATTTTGGAAGCTTCAAACTCTATGGTATTGTATTTTGAAAGCGCCTTACGGGGACGTCACGTTACGGGTTACGATTGAAGGAGGGAAGTTAGACATATATAGTTCTAAATCGGTTTGGTGGTCGGATATCATTTCTTTGGAGAATAGGTTTCCGGAAGAACTTTTGCGAAGAATTGCATTTTCCATGTCGGCGACGAGTTTTCTATTTCTTTTTGGAACTCTCAATGGTTGGATGAGAGAATTATTAAGAATCAGCTTCCTTACCTTATTGCAATTTTTTTACAGAACGTATCCATATCCGGAATGGGAGGTTGGATCGAAGGGGTGTGGTATTGGAATGATCTTGGTATTCTGATTCTGCCCATTTTAGAAGCCGGTTCATTCGCGGCTCTGTACAGTCTGCTGCAGCGATGGTGGGGCGGTGTTGTAGTAGTATGCGCCATGGACATCATCTCTTGAAGACTGTTGAGGCAGAATTGTTACTTTGTGTCTTCATGATATGCTGCCATATGCAGTAGGTATTTGAAATATGGTCCGCCCAATAGTTTTAATTCTCTTTTAGCTTTAGTTTGGAAGGTCGAAGTCCCTTTAAAAGTCAAAGCTTTCGGGTGGAGATGCTTCATTAATAGGATTCCCACAAAAGATTTGTTAGCTCTTCGAGGTATTATTCCCTCTTCTTATAATCTTTGCTGCGTTTTTTGTGATGATATTGGTGAGTCTTCAACCCATTCTCTTTTATTTTGCCGTAAGGCGGGTGAGGTTTGGAAGGAAATGGCTATTTGGTTAGGTTTATTGAATTATAAAGCAGTTGATTTTAAAGAAAGTTTTTGGAGATGGAGTTCCTATCATAAATTTAAGAAAGTTAAAAGAGGAAAGTTGGGGTGTGTTTGGTTGGCCACCATAAGGAGTATGTGGTTGTTTAGGAACGGTGTTATTTTCAAGAACTCTGTGTGGAATGTCCGAGACGTTGTTTAGGGTTGTACAACATTGATTTGGAGGTGGTCTTTGGGTATATTTCTCATGCCGATTGTAACTTTTATGAATTTGACAAAAACCCATTGTTTTACTTAAGTTAGGTTTCAAATAGAGGGAAATTTTCCCTAGTGGCCTCGACCTCTTTTTGTAATCTCGTCCGAGAACTTTCGTTCTATCAATATAACTTGCTTAAAAAAAGTCAAGCTTTGTAAAAGTCAACTTTAAAAGTCCATCGAAGCTGTCCAAAATTCTAGAATATTTGGTTTTGCCAACACTAATTATAGATGCTGGCCAGCTGAAACCATCATGCATAATGCTCTATCAAAATCAACAACCATTACTACGGTAAAGCCATACCACAAATAGATGAAAAAGGAATACCATAATGCTTGACCAACCATTGTAAGATAAGGGGTTGTTGTATGTATGACACGTATCACCACGGTTGCACAACCCTGATAATAAGGCATGACGCGCGCTACGTATCACAACAATTATGCTAAACAACTATTGCGATAATATATTTAGGTAATGGGTTCGAAACCAAAAAATAGATATTTATTTGGAATATAATTAAAATTTCACTATGGTTACAATAGATAACAGTTGTGGAAAGTACCATGAGTTTATTATATTATATGTAGATTGTTTGTTTTTCCATACACCTCACTAAGCAAATACAACCATTCAAATTGATGAAGAAGAAAAAAATTTAAAAATTAAACTATTCTTGAAAAACAACTTAAACAAATCATTGTTTTTCCAACTACATGCATGTCATAACTCATATCTTGCTCTTTAACTTATAGAATATGGTTCAATGGTCTAAGTTCTTCATAGAATTGATTCCTTATCTGCTATTTTATTTTGAATAGCATCAATTTATTGGCTAAGTCTTCCTCATCATCATCACTATCATGATGATTATGACGATGACTTATCATCGTAACAATCATGATAATAAGTGGCAATAATGAGACAGACTTAACGAAAAAATTTATGTTATTTAAAATAAACTATAAGAGAAGGAATAGATGTCATTAAGGATTTAGATCATCGAACCACATTCAATATGTTAAAAGGAAAGAGATGAATTATGTGACGGATGCAATTCGAAAAACATTGATTGATCTAAGTTGTTTTTCAAATATAACTTAATTTTTATATTATAAATTTCTAAATCAATTTAAATGAATGCATACTGTAACACCCTTCTAAACCCCCGCTGAAATTAATAATTAAATCAGAGTAACATGCAAACAAGGGTGCCACAATTTAAAATAAAATAAACATCATCGGACATATGTCATGCATTCACTAAGGAACATTTCATTATAACTCATAATTCATAATATATCATGTTGACACAGCGGAATAACATCATCAAATTACATCACAACATCGATGTATTAATCTTCAAATAAATTAAACAAAAATAGAGTATCATCATAAAATCTAAACTAGCGTTCCCCCAATGTTACAATATCAGAGCATGACACCTGACGCTATACTAACACCCTGACTTATGAGCTAATCCTCACCAAGTCGAAAACCGTTATCCTCAATCTGAAAAATATAGTGTAAGGGTGAGTCTCATTCGCAATTAACAAATATTATTTCATTATAAATAACAACACATCAATAGTTATATTATTCACCCAATCCATCTATATTCACATAATCCATCATCACACAAAACACACAACACCAATCATAACAATGAAGTACATTCAGTCATGTTATCAAATTCATGCATATGAATGCAACTGACTCTTTGCATGTGGTACCAAACATCATCAATGGGAATAACCCACCGACCGATCTATCATCATCCAGATACGGCCCTGCCAGCACAAATTCCACACATTGGGAATTCTTCCCTTCACTGAATCCTCTCATCATTAGGATTCAACCCTCATCAATGTTTATGAATGCATGCAAACATATATACAACATACTTTCATCATCATCATTCTATGAGTACCATCATCCTATACTCATTTCATCATCATCATCATCATCATCATCATCATCATCATCATTATTAAGTATGTTTATATGTATCAGCATCATTCATCACAAATCAATCATCATCACCATCATTACAAAACATACATGTATTACACTAATCATCATCAAAAGTGAGAATATACATGTATTCACATCTTCCAAAACAAGTCAATCAACATTGTACAATTATCAACAATCATCACGTAATCATGTCTTCAAACACATCTTATATTGTCACATTCCATCATATATGTCAACAATATATCATCCATCAAACGAACAAGGTATTCACATCATACTCATATCATCACATGAAATATCTCACGAGCTCCGTTACACAATCAAACAATCATCATACGAATCATGTTTAAAACATAGCATGTATTGTCATATCTCATCATATATATGTACAATACATCATTCATCAAGCAATAAATTCATAATTCAAAATTAATTAAAAGCTACACTTCATTTTATCATTTAAACTCATAGGTTATCTCATAAGGTTCATCATACTCGAAACAGCACTAAAAACGGAGTTACGGATCAAAAGTTACGCATCATTGAACTTTCGAAGAAAATCACAAAACAAAATTTTTACACATAGAAGCCATACGAGTATGGCACTTCCCATACGCGTATCACCCAAAGTCATACGCATTTCAATAATCCCATACGCAAATCAACAGAACTAATTTTACACTGAAATTTCTCATACGAGTATCAACACACCCATACGCGTATGGCCTCATCCCATACGCGTATGACAGAATTCCATACGCAAACACTAGTATTTCTCCAAAAATATGCAATTTCGCACCAGCCCATTTTCCATTCGTTTCCACTCATAACAGGCTACGATTTTAAGTCTAAAACACCATCTTTTCACACATTATCATATGGTATTCATCCAATTTCATCAATCTATTATCCTATGTCAGTTTTACACATTAAAACCTAACTTTCTATACATTTATTGGAAACCCATAACTCAGATTCAGTGTTCATGGAAGAGCACAACAACACAACAATTGATACAATACCCACAACACAAACATCAATTAAGATACAATTCTATATAGAATTCACATAGGTATTCATCAATTATTCAATTTATATTAAAATTATCCCAAAACCTAACTCTAACATATGATCAAATTGACCCAAACAATATCCCTAATCATGCCCTATCATTCATAATCACGATAAGTGATGGTAATTGGAAGAGTCCCCCCTTACCTTAGCCAAATTCTTGATCTTTGGTCTCTTCATCTTTGTTCCTCTTCACGTATCAACTTTCCAATCTCTCATCTCCCTGCTCTGCTTTTCACGTTCCTTTTTCCTTTCTCCCAATTCCTTATTATTTTATAAAATAACCTTTAATTAGAACAGGGCCTTTACTAATATAACACCCCCCTCATTCCTTAACATCACACATGGCCCAACATCATAAACCATTCTTTTCCAATTAAGTTCCACAAACCACCAATAATTCTAATTATTAATTAAATTTCCAATTAAATTAGAATTTAAAATATACGGGTGTTACAACTCTCCCCCACTAAAAGAGTTTTCGTCCTCGAAAACATACTTCAATCAAAGAGTTCCGGATAGGAGTCCTTCGTCTAACTCTCTAGTTCCTAAGTAACATTCCCATCAGTCGATCATCAAAATCCATCTGATATTACCAACAGAAAAACGTGTTTCATACATTCAAATCTCAACCCTTACGTCACATTTGACCATCCAAAGGTGTACCACTCGTTATACCTCTAAAAGATTGACAACAATGGAACATTGAGGTACAACCCATACAATACGCCCAACAACTGAATAATATAATTACACAACCATGGTATGACCACACTTAATCAACATTGTAGTAACGCATTCCATCGACAGAATGTACCAACCTAAGACACACGTTTCCATCTGAGCGATAAAATAATACTTACACCTTTCACCAACTGCTTCCTTCAAGAAACTCGATAATAACATTCCTATACCATTGAATTTCAACTATCTGACTCCTCCCAAGTCATACCAGCATTTATCCAACACGTTACATTCCGCTTTTGCTGCACTATTTTGATTACTCATTACAATCATCATTACCAATTAGATTTCTCAGTTTTACCCAATTCCGACTCTCTTTATTCATTCATTCAAGAATCCTTCTTCATCATACATGGTACTAATCTACCACTTAGCAATACTTACTCGCACTCAAAAACAAAGTCCTGATTTACTTCCCCTATTTAAACATTCTAACCATGAGAACGAGTACACACAAGTAATTATAATCACACTCATCAACCTCAATATAGTATTGCTTACAAAATTGCTCAAACTGAGTCCCGTTCTTCTCTAAGAGTTAAATCAACCTCGTCCTTCATAGAGTATAATTCCTCATTATATCTGGAAATATACAATAACACCTTACAACAGTACAAAATTATTATAGCATCATCTAGTATCAACTCATCGTCTTAACTTCGCCGGATGCATACTCGTTAACCACGTACAACCATAATAACATGCTCATCGTCTCGGCAATTATTTAAAAGAGTACTAATTCTCCGGAACGACATCCTTTCATCTACTAGATTATAAATCCAACATATAGATCAATACATATTCTCTATGTAGGCTCCTGACATAGTAATTCCTCACTGCCCACGAGTAATACTCATAACATTACTCCACATCACACTTTCGTTGCGCGACTCTGATTACCCGTCTTAAGTCACCGTCCAATATGTTGCATCTTTCATATTCACTTCTTCATAAGTTCACACAGCATGGTGAGTGGTTATTCTCACGGTTTAATATCCATCACAACTTATACCATTAAGGTAACAAAACAAGTTCATCCCATTCATATGATTCCATCTACTACCAACAAGAGATTTAGGGTGATCAAGTCCTAAATTTGTCAATAGATAGTCGACAACCATATTTAAGCATAAACTGTCGTTACTACATAATAGTGTCCCTTTTCGAGTTTGCACTCAAACTCATTAACATCGTCATAGCCCAATAATTCACTTTGAGTCTATACAACCCGCACGCTTCCCTCTCATTGGATCTTATTGGTGGGACAACAACATCCAAACATTTTACACAATCCACTTCATAGTCACTTAGCATCACACGCTTGTTAAGTACTTCAAACTTCACAATCACTAATATACTCGTACATTATTATCCATCTCGTTCCAAATCAAAATCCTCATCTTAGCAAAAGACTGCGACAACATTCATAACTCGTGGTTTTACTCTAAATCCCATGACATATTTCGCGTCCAAATATCATTCTACTCAGAATCTCAACAAGGTCTTCCTTTCATAGATAGGTGTCATAAATTCTCTACAATTTTTCTTTTATACATGTCGTTGCTTTAGCATCATAAATACGACTTCAACCGTTCTAAAGTTTATTCCACATTTTCTACTAATTCACTTCTCACTAAAATACATCGGCACTTAAATCATATTTATTACCAAACGTCTCATCAACTTATTCATCAATAACATGTTCTACTCAACTTCGTTTCAAGCAATCGCAGTAGTAGGCATTCCTATTCAACAACCTTCACGCTTCCTTAACCGACTCTGGAATCTCTCCTCATAGAATCAACGCTACTATATTTATAACTCTCCCATAAGGTACAACATAATTTCACCTCTTCGTAGTCTCAAACGGCACATTAATCTGACACTTGGAACTCAAGATATGCATTTTCCAATCGTTATCCAAAAATGCAACACCGACGCCATGCAGCGACACTCTAAACGATATTTCCAAAACCCCTCAAATGGTACACTTAATTTTTAAAATTTCTCCTCAACAAGCCTTTAATTATTCCTTCAATCCGCTCAACTCTGACGCTGACGTCTCATGCGGTACCAACGAACAAGTCTAGTTCTAAGAACAAGTGTAACCGTAACTTCACCTCTTTCTAACATTATTCTGTCACAATTAAATATGTTATAGCTACTGCAACCTTTTTTATAACAAAGTTCATCTCGTTAGCTTTCTGAAGCTTCAAACGGAACTCAAATCGGATGTCCAGAACTCCAGTTATGAATTTTCGAAGTTTCATAACGATTCAACAACTTTCCTGCGTTTTTCTTACGGAAATTCCGCTCCAAAACTCACCATCTTCAAATCAATCACATTCCAAACAGCCCCTTATCATATCTCTCCACTCCCAAGCTTCTTATAACTTGAGCGACACATCCCATCGTTGAAGTTCGATTTCTGAAACATCATGACAGCAATCTTCTTCGCAAACTTGCAACTGAACCTTTTCCGAGACGCAAGGCTACTCAACTGACAACTTTGCAGTACACCAGCAGAGCTAATACATTGCAACTTTCTAATTTCCTCCCCTACCAATAATCATCAATTACATTTAATCCTCCGCCTTCAATATGCTCCAACTTAATTACCAGTCAAGTCTTAATTCCAAGTCACCTTTGATTCTAGAAACAACAACTCCAACAATGCCTGCACTGTTGCCAACAACAACCTACTGAACCAATCATCTTACAACTGAAACATAACAGAGAAGTTAAGCTTCTCCCCCACTTGTTTCAATCCAACACCTGCAACAAAACAAATAAGTACCAACAGTGATTCACTCACAGGTCGTGTACCAAGGGATAATACGCCGACAGTATACAACTGTCGCGCAACTCAGCTGACTCGACAATTGGCCGGACGGACCGACCTGCTCTAATACCACTATTGTAACACCCTTCTAAACCCCCGCGGAAATTAATAATTAAATCAGAGTAACATGCAAACAAGGGTGCCACAATTTAAAATAAAATAAACATCATCGGACATATGTCATGCATTCACTAAGGAACATTTTATTATAACTCATAATTCATAATATATCATGTTGACACAGCGGAATAACATCATCAAATTACATCACAACATCGATGTATTAATCTTCAAATAAATTAAACAAAAATAGAGTATCATCATAAACTCTAAACCAGCGTTCCCCCAGTGTTACAATATCAGAGCATGACACCTGACGCTATACTAACACCCTGACTTGTGAGCTAATCCTCACCAAGTCGAAAACCGCTATCCTCAATCTGAAAAATATAGTGTAAGGGTGAGTCTCATTCGCAATTAAAAAATATTATTGCATTATAAATAACAACACATCAATAGTTATATTATTCATCCAATCCATCTATATTCACATAATCCATCATCACACAAAACACACAACACCAATCATAACAATGAAGTACATTCAGTCATGTTATCAAATTCATGCATATGAATGCAACTGACTCTATGCATGTGGTACCAAACATCATCAATGGGAATAACCCACCGACCGATCTATCATCATCCAGATACGGCCCTGCCAGCATAAATTCCACACAATGGGAATTTTGCCCTTCACTGAATCCTCTCATCATTAGGATTCAGCCCTCATCAATGTTTATGAATGCATGCAAACATATATACAACATACTTTCATCATCATCATTCTATGAGTACCATCATCCTATACTTATTTCATCATCATCATCATCATTATTAAGTATGTTTATATGTATCAGCATCATTCATCACAAATCAATCATCATCACCATCATTACAAAACATACATGTATTACACTAATCATCATCATCAAAAGTGAGAATATACATGTATTCACATATTCAAAAACAAGTCAATCAACATTGTACAATTATCAACAATCATCACGTAATCATGTCTTCAAACACATCTTATATTGTCACATTACACCATATATGTCAACAATATATCATCCATCAAACAAAAAGGTATTCATATCATACTCATATCATCACATGAAATATCTCATGAGCTCCGTTACACAATCAAACAATCATCATACGAATCATGTTTAAAACATAGCATGTATTGTCATATCTCATCATATATATGTACAATACATCATTCATCAAGCAATAAATTCATAATTCAAAATTAATTAAAAGCTACACCTCATCTTATCATTTAAACTCATAGGTTATCTCATAAGGTTCATCATACTCGAAACGGTACTAAAAACGGAGTTACGGATCAAAAGTTACGCATCATTGAACTTTCGAAGAAAATCACAAAACATAATTTTTACACACAGAAGCCATACGAGTATGGCACTTTCCATACGCGTATCACCCAAAGTCATATGCATTTCAGTAATCCCATACGCAAATCAACAGAACTAATTTTACACTGAAATTTCTCATACGAGTATCAACACACCCATACGCGTATGGCCTCATCCCATACGCGTATGACAGAATTCCATACGCAAAACACCAGTATTTCTCCAAAAATATGCAATTTCGCACCAGTCCATTTTCCACTCGTTTCCACTCATAGCAGGCTACGATTTTAAGTCTAAACACCATCTTTTCACACATTATTGTTATACCCCAAAATTTGCCCGCATCTTTTTTCAAGAAAACTTCAATCTAAAAATTAAGAGTTTCATATAATCTTGGATTTTCACATCCTGATTTATGAATACTTGGTTTTTAGAATTTTTCTTATACAGTATTTTGGCTCGCTGTTGGATTTATTCTTACGTAAACGCCAATTACTGTTTATTACTTCACACACGCTATTTATTTGATATTTATTTACAGATAAATAGTACTGACGCAATTGGTACAGAGATAAATCTTTTGCAGGCGCAGAGTCCGGGATTCAGACTGTACTGGTAACAAGTAAATTATTATTAATTTTTTGTTTCTCACTAAATTTTGTACTATATTCCATTATTTTCAAAATCTCTTTCAAATCTCTTTTTCAAAAATCAAATCTTAACTTTATTCTACACATCTCTCTTTTCCCAACACTATCATACACTTTCTTTCAAATCTTTCTTCCACTCAAATCTTCCTTTTGTACGGAATCACTTCATTCCCCAACGTCTCTATCCTTCTTTTCATTCTATAAATACCTCTCATCTTTTCCATAAAATCTCACATCAAATTCTAACTCATCTCTCAAATTTCTACTTCATATTCATTCTCTCTTCCTCCCTGGCAAAATGGCGAAGCGGATGGAAACGTGTTTTCTTATGGTCATCACCATTACTACGGTGATCATGTCCTTCTTCTGTCTGCATAGTCCTGAAAAATGTGGACCTGCGATGGTTACACTCCCGATCATCTATTTTCCGTTGGTCATAGCATGGGTTATTAATCGTCATTCTTAAAGTTTGCCGTATCTCTTATTTTCTTAAATGTACCGTTTACTCGTCGTACCGTTCATTATAGTATGTAATGTTTGTACTGTCAGTATTAAATGTTGTACTATTTTTCATACTTTTGCTTAATTATTCAGATAATATTTTGTGTGTTTTCTGCCAGTTAAATATTTATTTTTCTGTGCATTAAATGATTTTTAGGGTTATCGGTAATATTTCTCGCGTACAGTAAATATTAGTTATTTATTATGTCTGTGTTCTTAACAAGTCATGTAAATAAACTTTCATCTTTCACATAAAACAAAAACAACAAAAAGAAAATTAACTTTGACTGTTGATTTTTCACTCTAAATGCTACATTAATACCTGAACAGTCAGTTGACAGTCAAACCACTGACAGTGCAATTCTCCGTGTTTTGTGCCATCAATCAAATCAAACTTTTGCATTTCAAAATTCCAAGATTTTTGTTCTAGAAGTCTTCTGAATATCACATGATTAGCAGAGACTCAGCACTGCACAAAAATCAGGTACGCTTAACTGTCTCCTACACAAACAGTCCCTAATTAGGGTTTATTGTTTTTTCAGGAGAAACAAGTTTTTGAGACCTCAAATGGATTTCATGGACCTCCATATATCTCAAAGTACCACCATACAAATTTTCAAACTTCAATTCGCTCAGACGCACAGTCAGCAGCTCAAACAGTCAACAGACGACCCGTTTGACCAAAAAAGTCAACAGACAGTCAAAAATGAAATTTTTTGTCAAAATCCATATTTTGTCAAAGGATTCATCATTTGATCATTTTATGATCATATTTCATCAAGGAAAGATCAAAAATCAACAAAACCCTAAGATTCAAAATTAGGGTTTTCTCCTAAAAAGTCAACTGAACTTTGACTGGTCATAACTCTCTCATCCTTCATCCAAAAAATTCAAACCAAAGCTTATTTTGAAGGAAATTCAATTATCTTTCAAATGCAATTTGTCCCATGGCCATTTGATTCACCATTTGAAAAATATGAATCAAGACATTACAGGTCATTTTCAAAGTCAACAAAAAGACACTTTTTTCAAAAGGACACACAAGAAGCATCAAAAATCATTTTGACATGAGACCAAAGACATTGGTTAGAGGACTCTTTGAGGTTTCCAAAAAGTGCAAGATCTCCTTCATATGACAAAAATTGAGGGATTTACACCTTGTTGAAATTGGCTAAATTTTGGGAAAATGCATGAAACCAACATTGATCAAAAATGTATTTTTTCCAAATGGGGCCAAGTTTTCATAGTTCAAACAAGTTTAACATGATATAATGGGCCTCCCACGACCAAGACAAAGCCCACATCATTTTTATTCATTTTTGGTTTAATTTTATCCCATTTAAAATTAAATTGAAAATGGAAAATGGAAGGATAATGCATAGCTTAATTTCTAAGCATGACTCATCAAGGGATCAATCAAAAACTCTGCCCCAAGCCAAGTACAGCAGAAGGAGAGTGGAAAGTCAAGCCATGGTAGCTTAAATGCAAAGCCACATGTGTTGAAAAAGTCAAGAATTCAACAAAAGCACTTAATGCTTTCTAGCTTAGTTCTTAAGCACTTCAATGCTTATATAAGAGCTATAACACTTCAGTAGAAGAGAGAGACGAGTTCAGAACCTAAGCATACCTTGTAACATACTTGTATCAACTTGTTTTTTTTCAAGGAAATTTAAAATTCGAATTTTACATTCTAGCTTGTTTCAATTCAAACCAAACACTTAAACACAATCCCCAAGTATCATTGAACATAACCAGATCAGTTGCAAGCCTTGGAACATCCAGATACGACCACAAGACCTCACGGTTTGCTCGAAATAAAACTCACCAAAATCTCATAATACATGCATATTTAACAAGATGTAGACTCATATTTAAGTTTAGTTTGAGGTCCTAATCATTTCTGGAAACTTAATTGAAGTTTGAACACCTATACGAGGAACCACCATTTTAGGGTTCTTACTTTCAAATTTAGGGCTTCACAATTCATGCAAAATTACAAGCTCTAAATAGTACCATTAAACTCGCGTGAACAAGACGAACTAAATGATGGCATCGCACCAAATTTATATTGTTGTTTGCTTGTATTCGCTATTTCCAACAGGTGTAAAAGGTTAGAGTTTTTACACCACCTGCAAATGAAAGGTGTAAAAGCCCCATCCTGAGGAAGAAGATGATGCGTGGCGTCCTCTGATTGGCTGGAGGGCGCGCGCGTGTTTTTAAACTAACCTTGGATTCAGTGTTTTGCAGGTACGTCACGTGGTATGGTCCCTCATGCTGGTGACCATCAGATCCGTCCACTCATCAATCCAACGCATCAGAATGAATCCCCATACCATGGACTTTATTTAATTACCACATCTGATTATCATCTTTATATTTTCTATTTTATTTTTATTTTCTTCATAAAATTAATTAAAAATAGTTTTAAATATCCAAAAAATACACAAAAAATATTTTTAGGCTTCTAAAATAATATTTTATTTTCTGATATAAAAATATTTTATTTTTCTTCATAATTTAAATATTTTGTATAATTAATTAGATAATATGCATATATTTACCTTTTAATTATTTTAACCAATCAAAAAAAATCATAAAAAATTTGTTCTTTATATTAAATATTGTTTATATATTATAAACTAATTTTGTACATATTTAGGATAATTTTCTCTTTAATTTTTAATTATTTGTATAATTATTTGTATAATTATGTATTAATTAACTTAATGATTTCAAAATCAATTTCAAAAATTCCAAAAAATTTGTTTTGTTTTAAAATTAATTAACAAGCATTTTGAACATATTTTAAACTTAATTTTTAGGTTTAAATTTTATTTCCATCTTTTCCTCATTTTAATTAAATTAATCATGCATTAATTATAATTAAAATCAATCATAAAAAAATCCAAAAATACTTCTTTTATTTTCTTGCAATTTAAATTCCTAGATAAATGTATAGGTTGTCAAATCCATGTAAATAGCGTAGTTTACATTTCCTGCACAATCGATGTAATAGCATAGATTTACTTTCCGCATTTTACATTTCCGCATTTTAAATTCCAGCACATATAAACTGTGTGTATGTCAAAGATAAAATTGAACCGTTAGATCACTAAACTTCAAAGATAAAATATCTGAATCTAAACACAGTCACACTTGCACCTCTTAAGGTAATCCCTTTTCTCATTCTTTTCAAAATCAATCAAAATCAAATTCTACTGTTTCGAGTACAAAATCGAACTTTTGTTTATATCTGGTGAAAGGATAGATTTTTAAAGGAAATAGGATAAAGACCTTATAACTCAGGGTAGACCTCCTAATTTGCTTGTTCAAATCAAAACAAACAAATCTCTCATATATCATTGTTTTTCAAAACAAAACTTTCAAAAAAAGACAATACTTTGTATATATCCAAACAAGGATCATTACGAAGTTAACGTTCTTTTTTTTCAAAACATCTTTTGAAAGATAAAAACACTTTGTATACATCCGCACAAGGATCATTACAAAGTCAATTTACAAAGGTATTTGAAACCACATACGAGCATTTCAAGGCAATAGAAAAGTAATTGAAAACAAGTGAGCTAAGCAAATTAAAGAGCCCATGGATAACCATGGATACATAGGGTGCTAACACCTTCCCTTTGTATAACCTACCCCCTTACCCAGAATTTTTTAAAGGTCTTTTTTCTGTTTCTTTTATAAACCTTTCCTTAATTGGATATAATAAAAGGTCGGTGGCGACTCTCTGATTTTCAAAAATACAAAAGCAGAAACAAAAAAGAGTCAGTTCGCGTATCTCTCCACGAGAGGTATGGCAAAAAACCGAGTGCATGACAATTATCATATGGTATTCATCCAATTTCATCAATCTATTATCCTATGTCAGTTTTACACATTAAAACCTAACTTTCTATACATTTATTGGAAACCCATAACTCAGATTCAGTGTTCATGGAAGAACACAACAACACAACAATTGATACAATACCCACAACACAAACATCAATTAAGATACAATTCTATATAGAATTCATATAGGTATTCATCAATTATTCAATTTATATTAAAATTATCCCAAAACCTAACTCTGACATATGATCAAATTGACCCAAACAATATCCCTAATCATGCCCTATCATTCATAATCACGATAAGAGATGGTAATTGGAAGAGTCCCCCCTTACCTTAGCCAAATTCTTGATCTTTGGTCTCTTCATCTTTGTTCCTCTTCACGTATCAACTTTCCAATCTCTCATCTCCCTGCTCTGCTTTTCACGTTCCTTTTTCCTTTCTCCCAATTCCTTATTATTTTATAAGATAACCTTTAATTAGAACAGGGCCTTTACTAATATAACACCCCCCTCATTCCTTAACATCACACATGGCCCAACATCATAAACCATTCTTTTCCAATTAAGTTCCACAAACCACCAATAATTCTAATTATTAATTAAATTTCCAATTAAATTAGAATTTAAAATATACGGGTGTTACAACTCTCCCCCACTAAAAGAGTTTTCGTCCTCAAAAACATACTTCAATCAAAGAGTTCCGGATAGGAGTCCTTCGTCTAACTCTCTAGTTCCTAAGTAACATTCCCATCAGTCGATCATCAAAATCCATCTGATATTACCAACAGAAAAACGTGTTTCATACATTCAAATCTCAACCCTTACGTCACATTTGACCATCCAAAGGTGTACCACTCGTTATACCTCTAAAAGATTGACAACAATGGAACATTGAGGTACAACCCATACAATACGCCCAACAACTGAATAATATAATTACACAACCATGGTATGACCACACTTAATCAACAGTGTAGTAACGCATTCCATCGACAGAATGTACCAACCTAAGACACACGTTTCCATCTGAGCGATAAAATAATACTTACACCTTTCACCAACTGCTTCCTTCAAGAAACTCGATAATAACATTCCTATACCATTGAATTTCAACTATCTGACTCCTCCCAAGTCATACCAGCATTTATCCAACACGTTACATTCCGCTTTTGCTGCACTATTTTGATTACTCATTACAATCATCATTACCAATTAGATTTCTCAGTTTTACCCAATTCCGACTCTCTTTATTCATTCATTCAAGAATCCTTCTTCATCATACATGGTATCAACTAGTATCAACTCATCGTCTTAACTTCGCCGGATGCATACTCGTTAACCACGTACAACCATAATAACATGCTCATCATCTCGGCAATTATTTAAAAGAGTACTAATTCTCCGGAACGACATCCTTTCATCTACTAGATTATAAATCCAACATATAGATCAATACATATTCTCTATGTAGGCTCCTGACATAGTAATTCCTCACTGCCCACGAGTAATACTCATAACATTACTCCACATCACACTTTCGTTGCGCGACTCTGATTACCCGTCTTAAGTCACCGTCCAATATGTTGCATCTTTCATATTCACTTCTTCATAAGTTCACACAGCATGGTGAGTGGTTATTCTCACGGTTTAATATCCATCACAACTTATACCATTAAGGTAACAAAACAAGTTCATCCCATTCATATGATTCCATCTACTACCAACAAGAGATTTAGGGTGATCAAGTCCTAAATTTGTCAATAGATAGTCGACAACCATATTTAAGCATAAACCATCGTTACTACATAATAGTGTCCCTTTTCGAGTTTGCACTCAAACTCATTAACATCGTCATACCCCAATAATTCACTTTGAGTCTATACAACTCGCACGCTTCCCTCTCATTGGATCTTATTGGTGGGACAACAACATCCAAACATTTTACACAATCCACTTCATAGTTACTTAGCGTCACACGCTTGTTAAGTACTTCCAACTTCACAATCACTAATATACTCGTACATTATTATCCATCTCGTTCCAAATCAAAATCCTCATATTAGTAAAAGACTGCGACAACATTCATAACTCAACAAGGTCTTCCTTTCATAGATAGGTGTCATAAATTCTCTACAATTTTTCTTTTATACATGTCGTTGCTTTAGTATCATAAATACGACTTCAACCGTTCTAAAGTTTATTCCACATTTTCTACTAATTCACTTCTCACTAAAATACATCGGCACTTAAATCATATTTATTACCAAACGTCTCATCAACTTATTCATCAATAACATATTCTACTCAACTTCGTTTCAAGCAATCGCAGTAGTAGGCATTCCTATTCAACAAGCTTCACGCTTCCTTAACCGACTCTGGAATCTCTCCTCATAGAATCATCGCTACTGTATTTATAACTCTCCCATAAGGTACAACATAATTTCACCTCTTCGTAGTCTGAAACGGCACATTAATCCGACACTTGGAACTCAAGATATGCATTTTCCAATCGTTATCCAAAAATGCAACACCGATGCCATGCAGCGACACTCTAAACGATATTTCCAAAACCCCTCAAATGGTACACTTAATTTTTAAAATTTCTCCTCAACAAGCTTTTAATTAATCCTTCAATCCGCTCAACTCTGACGCTGACGTCTCATGCGGTACCAACGAACAAGTCTAGTTCTAAGAACAAGTGTAACCGTAACTTCACCTCTTTCTAACATCATTCTGTCACAATTAAATATGTTATAGCTGCTGCA
This sequence comes from Vicia villosa, assembly GCF_029867415.1. Taxonomy (NCBI): domain Eukaryota; kingdom Viridiplantae; phylum Streptophyta; class Magnoliopsida; order Fabales; family Fabaceae; genus Vicia; species Vicia villosa. The sequence goes on along the minus strand of NW_026705713.1, from coordinate 180,744 downwards.
ACCTTTTTTATAACAAATTTCATCTCGTTAGCTTTCTGAAGCTTCAAACGGAACTCAAATCGGATGTCCAGAACTCCAGTTATGAATTTTCGAAGTTTCATAACGATTCAACAACTTTCCTGCGTTTTTCTTACAGAAATTCCGCTCCAAAACTCACCATCTTCAAATCAATCACATTCCAAACAGCCCCTTATCATATCTCTTCACTCCCAAGCTTCTTATAACTTGAGCGACACATCCCATCGTTGAAGTTCGATTTCTGAAACATCATGACAACAATCTTCTTCGCAAACTTGCAACTGAACCTTTTCCGAGACGCAAGGCTACTCAACTGACAACTTTGCAGTACACCAGCAGAGCTAATACATTGCAACTTTCTAATTTCCTCTCCTACCAATAATCATCAATTACATCTAATCCTCCTCCTTCAATATGCTCCAACTTAATTACCAGTCAAGTCTTAATTCCAAGTCACCTTTGATTCTAGAAACAACAACTCCAACAATGCCTGCACTGTTGCCAACAACAACCTACTGAACCAATCATCTTACAACTGAAACATAACAGAGAAGTTAAGTGATCGGTCACCATTTCTACTTAATTTCGTCATACATTCGGCATAAGATCGCCATACTTGGTAACACTTTGTGGTTGTTTTTAAGTGTTTTTCTTTAATTCATCTAATTCTAGTTATTCTATGAGCAATGTATTTTTATGTCGTTTTCTTTGTCAATTAGGTGCTTTTGATCTCGTTTGGTAATGGTTTCAGGTTAGCTTCAGAGTGATGGAAGATCGTGTGGCCAAAAGATGTGAAGAAAGAAGCAAAAAGCAAGGAAAAAGCATATGGGCAGAGGCGGACACGGTCTGACCGTGCCACCTGACACGGCCGTGTCAGGCCTCAAGAAGAATTTATCTCCCAGACCAGAAGCGGACACGGTCTGCCCGTGTCAAGGGACACGGCCGTGTCAGCGGTGCAGGCAGGAGTTCTAAATTTGTGGTTTTTCCAATTTTTAAAGTCCGGGGGCAGTTTGGGCATTGGGGCTAAAATCTGAAAACCTAGAGGGATTAAAGGAGGCTTGAGAGACAAGGGGAGAGGACTTTTTGGATCGTACGAAATAATTCCAGAAGAGAGCAAGATAGCGTTATCAAGGTTGTGGAAGACGAAGAGATTCAACGGGTGAAACCATTGAAGATCAGAGTTCTCCTAATCTTTTGTAAATGTCTAAACTTTCTGATTTTGGTTTCTTGAATATTATGAGAGGCTAAACCCCCCAATGCCAGGGGGTGTCCCTGATTTGAATTGTAATGACTTTTGAATTCCGTATTTCTTTAATCAAGTATTAGTTTTATGCAATTTGATTGTTTAATGTTTTTATGCCTTCTTTGTCGGAAAAACAAAGATTGATCTACGGTTAACAATTTGTAGGACTACGGTTGTTAAGGTTTTTAAACAATTTGATCTAGTAGTTATCACCTAGGACTAGGGATACCGAAAGGTTATTTGAACATTCTTGATTATTTACATCTTTGGTTTGCAAACCTTTGTTTCTAAGGACTTAGGCAATAGGATTGCAAACCAAAAGGCTTTCCACTAAGGACTTAGGGAAACACCCTTAAGAACAAATAGTTGCAGTCTATGAACTTGTTGAAGAGATCTTTTTACAGAGTCATTATAAGGAAGATCAAACACCTACCCTGGCATTACCTCAAATTACATCTAAAAAGTCAAACTTTAATTTCAGCTTATTTTTATTATTTCTTTTATTTAAATTTACTTATTGCATTGTAACAAAACACCTATTTGCTCTTTTGTTTAATTGACTTAAATAACTTGTGTTTCCTACGCAATCCTCGTGATCGATACTTGGGGTAAAACCCATTATTACTACATCGGTGAAAATAGTACACTTGCTATTTTTCCGATCATTAAGCTTCTCTCCCACTTGTTTCAATCCAACACCTGCAACAAAACAAATAAGTACCAACAGTGATTCACTCACATGTCGTGTACCAAGGGATAATACGCCGACAGTATACAACTGTCGCGCAACTCAGCTGACTCGATAATTGGCCGGACGGACCGACCTGCTCTGATACCACTATTGTAACACCCTTCTAAACCCCCGCGGAAATTAATAATTAAATCAGAGTAACATGCAAATAAGGGTGCCACAATTTAAAATAAAATAAACATCATCGGACATATGTCATGCATTCACTAAGGAACATTTCATTATAACTCATAATTCATAATATATCATGTTGACACAGCGGAATAACATCATCAAATTACATCACAACATCGATGTATTAATCTTCAAATAAATTAAACAAAAATAGAGTATCATCATAAACTCTAAACTAGCGTTCCCCCAGTGTTACAATATCAGAGCATGACACCTGACGCTATACTAACACCCTGACTTGTGAGCTAATCCTCACCAAGTCGAAAACCGCTATCCTCAATCTGAAAAATATAGTGTAAGGGTGAGTCTCATTCGCAATTAAAAAATACTATTGCATTATAAATAACAACACATCAATAGTTATATTATTCACCCAATCCATCTATATTCACATAATCCATCATCACACAAAATACACAACACCAATCATAACAATGAAGTACATTCAGTCATGTTATCAAATTCATGCATATGAATGCAACTGACTCTATGCATGTGGTACCAAACATCATCAATGGGAATAACCCACCGACCGATCTATCATCATCCAGATACGACCGTGCCAGCACAAGTTCCACACAATGGGAATTCTGCCCTTCACTGAATCCTCTCATCATTAGGATTCAGCCCTCATCAATGTTTATGAATGCATGCAAACATATATACAACATACTTTCATCATCATCATTCTATGAGTATCATCATCCTATACTTATTTCATCATCATCATCATCATCATTATTAAGTATGTTTATATGTATCAGCATCATTCATCACAAATCAATCATCATCACCATCATTACAAAACATACATGTATTACACTAATCATCATCATCAAAAGTGAGAATATACATGTATTCACATCTTCTAAAACAAGTCAATCAACATTGTACAATTATCAACAATCATCACGTAATCATGTCTTCAAACACATCTTATATTGTCAGATTCCACCATATATGTCAACAATATATCATCCATCAAACGAACAAGGTATTCACATCATACTCATATCATCACATGAAATATCTCATGAGCTCCGTTACACAATCAAACAATCATCATACGAATCATGTTTAAAACATAGCATGTATTGTCATATCTCATCATATATATGTACAATACATCATTCATCAAGCAATAAATTCATAATTCAAAATTAATTAAAAGCTACACCTCATTTTATCATTTAAACTCATAGGTTATCTCATAAGGTTCATCATACTCGAAACGGCACTAAAAACGGAGTTACGGATCAAAAGTTACGCATCATTGAACTTTCGAAGAAAATCACAGAACAGAATTTTTACACACAGAAGCCATACGAGTATGGCACTTCCCATACGCGTATCACCCAAAGTCATACGCATTTCAGTAATCCCATACGCAAATCAACAGAACTAATTTTACACTGAAATTTCTCATACGAGTATCAACACACCCATACGCGTATGGCCTCATCCCATATGCGTATGACAGAATTCCATACGCAAAACACCAGTATTTCTCCAAAAATATGCAATTTCGCACCAGTCCATTTTCCACTCGTTTCCACTCATAACAGGCTACGATTTTAAGTCTAAAACACCATCTTTTCACACATTATCATATGGTATTCATCCAATTTCATCAATCTATTATCCTATGTCAGTTTTACACGTTAAAACCTAACTTTCTATACATTTATTGGAAACCCATAACTCAGATTCAGTGTTCATGGAAGAACACAACAACACAACAATTGATACAATATCCACAACACAAACATCAATTAAGATACAATTCTATATAGAATTCACATAGGTATTCATCAATTATTCAATTTATATTAAAATTATCCCAAAACCTAACTCTGACATATGATCAAATTGACCCAAACAATATCCCTAATCATGCCCTATCATTCATAATCACGATAAGAGATGGTAATTGGAAGAGTCCCCCCTTACCTTAGCCAAATTCTTGATCTTGGGTCTCTTCCTCTTTGTTCCTCTTCACGTATCAGCTTTCCAATTTCTCATCTCCCTGCTCTTCTTTTCACGTTCCTTTTTCCTTTCTCCCAATTCCTTATTATTTTATAAAATAACCTTTAATTAGAATAGGGCCTTTACTAATATAACACCCCCCTCATTCCTTAACATCACACATGGCCCGACATCATAAACCATTATTTTCCAATTAAGTTCCACAAACCACCAATAATTCTAACTATTAATTAAATTTCCAATTAAATTAGAATTTAAAATATACGGGTGTTACACATACACCCTCTCATGGAAGGAAACAGAGATATTGAAGAGTCGCGTAGAGGAAAATCACCTTTGAAGCCTTCAAATGTCGGGACCAACGGTAAAAGCAAGGAAGTCAGCAAGGAAAAGTGATCGTACATCGTCGACATTCTTGGAGGTGCGCCCCAGGAGAATATCCCTTTGAAAGAGAATATAAAGAGGAAAATTTCCAAAATTATGGATGTTTACAAGAAGGAGGAATGCAAGTCAGAAAAGGTTCCTGGTTGACCCATGTTGGGATTCCAGGACTCGAAGAAGGTCGTAGGCATCCCCAACGAATTTTTTCCATTGGTTATAATTGCCACTGCCTAACAGTTTGATGTCCTCGAATCCTCATTGATGATGGTAGCTCCTACAACCTAATATACTTAAAATTTTTCAAGAAGATGTACCTCGATAGAAGCAGCTTATGATCGTACGAGGGCTTCGACCTCGAAACATTTAATGGAACAACTACCCACCCTTGGGAATATGTTAATCTAAAAGTCTTTTTAGGTGATGATGAAAGACATCGGAATGGTAAATTCATAATTCCTTGTTATCCATTTCAGCCACGCTGGACGTTGTCGCCTCGCCAGTGCACCTAAAGCTGGAATATCACAATCTCCAAGGAGAGTCGGCCACAATCAACACCGAACTAGAGAGGGCAAAAAGAATATATGAAGCCCTCTAGAAGGACCAAGGAGAAGGTGTGGCCATGGAGTTCAGTGTAGCTTCCCTCACCAAAAAACTTTGCGAGATGGGCATCTGTCTCCCAAAAAGGGGATAGACCGGCCATGGCCAAAGAGGGAAATAAGTGGTGTCTGACCCACTTGCTTATGTTTCCTTTTTCCCATTTATGTTAAATGTTATAATTGTATCATCATCTTTGATATGTACCAAAATATCGTGCAATGATCAACAAAATATGATATTTTCTAAAATCTTCGCTTCTTTGGGATTATGCATTGTAACACAAACAAAGGGTACGACCGACGTAATCAAAACCGGACACATTTAAATTTAGGGGAACTGTCGAATATACTTTGTACGTCCGACTAAAGCAATCAACCCCCCACATCACAAACACATAAAAGAAAGTTAGAGTTCCTTTCATAGACGGTTTGTATGTCGACTAAAGTAATCAATGAAAAAGTGGCGTGCTTTCAAGTTTTCACCTCGGCCAATGGTTCGAGGGAAAAAGTAGTGCACTTTCAATTACACCCAACATTACTTCAGTCACCTAACTGAGATAAAAGCCTTATTTCAACCGAGATAAAAGCCCTTTTCATAGTAGCACTACTACAAAAAGACCTTTTGTAACACGTTATTACAACGACCTTCATGTTAACCGTGGTAATATCTTGTTTACGTGCACCTGCATTTTTATTTATTTATTAAAATACATTTAATTATGGTCATGTAACCCAACTGTTATGGTATATTGAAGTTTACTTGCTTCGATTACAAGCACCAACGTTTTCTTTTCTCTTCGTTACAGAAAGTGATTGTCAAATTAATCTTATAAATATATTAAAATAAAATTATGTATCACTACGGTTAATTTTTGAAACCGTTGTAAATATGTGTAACTTATTATCACGGTTTTTGTTAATAGTTGTGGTGATATATTTTACATATATAGATATAAGCAAAGTTATTAAGCTTCAGCACAAAATAGATGTCACTCTCAAAACAAGACCCTAACATCTCTCTCTTCCACATGCAGCGAACTCATCTTCATATGCTTCTTCAAACTTAAATATAATCAAGTTCAAACGCAACGAACACAAATCTTTATCTTTATTTTTTCTTCTTCATTAGCTTTCTTCCATTTTTAGCAAAATAAAACCCTAACAGTTGTCTCTTTCACGCGGCAAACTCGTCTCATAAGCTTCTTAAAACTTATAGGTAATCAACTTCTCCCATTTTCCATAATTCTTGTTAAAAAGTTTTTTTTTTCATTTGGCATGATATTCTCTTTTTTTTTTATTTGGTGAATGTTCCATGTATGTTGTTAATGTCATGGTGTTTATGTTTTTTAACTTATAGGAAAAGTGAATGAAGAAAATTCCCTTAACAAAGCACATAATTTGGTTATGATTTACACATGGTTTGTTTGCTATGGAAAAACAATACAAGAAGTAGGAAGTTATTGTATAAATTTCATCCGCCCTATATTTTGTTTCATATCAACATAAAGTAGATGAACTTTATGATTAATTCTAGGATTCTTTTCAATAAAAGGTACGTTTGTGAAATATTTTATTATGTATTGTATTGTTGTATGTTGTCAATGTTTTGTTGATAAAAGATATGTTGTTGCATGTTATTGTTGTGTTTTTGATAAATATTGTTGTATGTTGTTATTGTTGATTAACGTTCTCAAAACAAGAACAAAACATTACTAAGTCACAAGAAGCCTTTTTTGTGACTTATCAATGTTTTGTTCTTTAATTTCTTACGCAGGTTGACAGAAGATCAAATTGAGTTTATTATATTGTATGTAGATTGTTTGTTTCACTAACCCTTCAATGAAAATATGTTCATTTAAATTGGTTTAGATACTTATAATCTGAAAATTAAGTTGTATTTGAAAACCAACTTAGATCAATCAATGTTTTTCGAATTGGATCCGGCTCATAATTCATCTTACGTTCTTTAACATATAAAATGTGGTTCAATGACTTAAGTCCTTCATGGCATCGATTCCTTATCTTATAGTTTATTTTGAATAACATCACTTTATTGACTAAGTCTACCTCATCATCATCACTTATCTTATTGTTATGATGATAAGTCATTATCACAATCATCATATTAACGATGATGATGAGTCAGACTTAGCCAATAAATTGATGTTATTCAAAATAAATTAGAAGCGAAGGAATTAATGCCATGAAGGACTTAGGTCATTGAACCATATTCTATATGTTAAAGTGGAAGATATAAGTTATGACAAGCAAGCAATTAAAAAAACAGTGGCTTATTTAAGCTGTTTTTCAATAATAGTTTAATTTTCATATTATATATATACTTCATTAATTTGAATGATTGTATGTGTTTAGTAAGGTGTATGAAAAAACAAGCAATTTACATATTATATAATAAACTCAGGGTACTTTCCACAACAGTTATCTATTGTAAACACGGTGAAATGTTAATTATATTCCAAATAAATTGATGATGTTGGGTTTCGAACCCATTACCTATATATATATAACAATAATTGTTAATCGCAACCGTTGTGATAGGTAGCGCGCGTCATGGCTTATTATCACGGTCTCGCAACCGTGAAGGAAAGCACAAGACATACAACCACCCCTAACCTAACAACGGTTGGTCAAGCGTTGTGGCATCTCTTTTCCATCCGTTGTGGTATGAGTTTTCTGTAGTAGTTTAGTGCATCTAGACGTCGATAAGTATAAGAAATGGAAGGTTTGTGATTTGCATCTAAGTATTAAACTTATAAAATAGTTTCAAAATACAAACCAATTGTACTATTCAATGAAAAACAGAAACAATTACATAAATTATTCTGATCAAAACCATGCCACTTATTAAGCTTAAGAGCTCATACATTTATTGAAAATTAACAACCTTCTTCATTCATCTATCTCAACAGGATTCTCCATGGAACCCCCTGCGTCATTATTAGCTGGACTCTTCTTCTTTCTCACGATGGGAAGCTCAAAGTGACCACAAAGTAAAAGCTTAGGCTGAACTACAGTCTCATCACTGTTTGCAATTGTGGTTACCATTTCTTGCCTCCCCATATTCATGTCACTATTCTTCTTCTTCAGGCTTTCGTTTTCCATGTTAGCGAGTAATTTTAGAAAGCTAAAATCAGATGCATGAGATGCAATTCCAGGACCTGGAAAGGGCATTGTTGTTGTTCCATTAGAATACATGGTGTTAATCGGTAATGGTTCCGCTACTGGAAGTACCTTTGAGGTCTCTTCCTTCCACCTTGTAGCCATCTCTTCTAAAGTTTTATCCCTTAAAAGTGGCAGAGATGAATCTTCCAATATCGCATTCCAATTTCCTTCACCATATTTCTGAACACCGATCCACAAAGCATCTAGTTCGACCTCGGACCAACCCTCCACCTTAATTCGGGGAGTATATGCCCCTACAAGAATGAAAAAATATTATAGTTATTACCAATATATTACAAACCTATCTCATGTGTATGTACTAATTTTCCATATTTGATCATACCAATATGTTAATGAATAATTTCTTACCAGTCTTATCGAACTCGGGCATTGGAAGATTAGGGCTATGGTTCGGCGAAATCTGTCTTGGGCTTGAGACGATCTCCTTACCTTTGCCATCTTTTTTAGTATTGCTTGTGGAGTCCATGCAATAATCACTAAACATCATAAGCTTGTTGAGAGTATCATTGAAAACATGTTGTGTGGTGTTAGAGGAATTCGAAACTATAGCATTTGGCTGGAAATTGTGAATAAATATATAATCAGAAATATAGACAAGAAAATATATGTTTATGGCGAGAGATGGAATTAAAAAGGTAAAAACAATCAAACCCTCTTAGTTTCAGCAACATGGTCATCAACTTCTTCAGAAGCAGCTCTTGTTCTCTTGCGAGTATAATCCATGAATCCATCAACATTTTCCAAGTAATTCTTGATTTTTGATTCCATTCTTAGTGATTCTATTTAAAATTCACATATCCTTATTAGATTATTGTACATAAAATTCTATAATAAATAGCAGATATTTATCAAAAAGAAAGTAAATATTATGATAGATTTATATATTCAAATAAAAACTACATTATGTTCAGAAAAAAATCAATCGGTCAAGCTAGATATACATAGATCGACTAAGAATTTACCAAGGAAATAAATTTTATTTTCTTAAATTCTCAATCAATACAATATATTAAAACCTTTAACAAGCTATGGTAATAGATCATGCAATTGTAGACATGTTAAATGTTTGGACAATAATCACTCACATTGATTCAAACAAGAAGACCTTGTGAATATCAAAGGTAAGTATCCTGAAAATACAAAGACAAATAAGTTAGACAAATGGTTTCAATGGTGTAGTAAAATGCTAAAGAAATTGAGGATGTAATGAAATTTTAGGGAAAACCAACAACTAACCTGAGAAAACCAAATAAGCCTCTACACTCAGAAATGAACCAAATAAGCCTCTACATATATATGGATTTAATTTGTAATAATATTAGCATAAAAATGTTGTAGACATGTATATTCTATGAACTTGATTATATTATATTTTAAGAATATATATCTTTAAATATAAAACGTTTTAGAATTTTATGTATATTTATTATTCTTTTTAAAAGTTTACTTTATATTAATATATTATTAAATTGCGTTGGGTGGATATAAAAGTCAATATTTACTTTATTTTTAAACAAAAGATATTTGGTAATATTTGTACACAAATTATTTTAATTAATTACACTATTAATTTTGTTAATGTGGGTAAAATGTCTTAAGTCTTATAAATAGGAAAAGAATGAACATAATAATTAATAAGTCATATAATTTAATAACAAATTAAGTCTTATAAATAGGATTAGAATGAACATAATAAATAAATAATAAGTCATATAAGTTTGAAACAAATGACTTATTTTTTTATTTGAGACAAATGATTTACTCTCTTCATTTCATAAAAAGTGTTTTATTTTTATATTTTCTCTGTCTCAAAATAAATATTTTTTTTATAATAATTATAATTTTTTTATTATCATACTCTTATTTATTAATTTCTATTTTATTCAAGCACTCCACTAACTATAATTAATTAGAAATTTTAAAAAGAGAATAATTAAGTAAAAGTAACAAGTAATAAAGAATTGACGGATTAGGTATTTTTATGCATTTTAAAATACTTTATAAAAGATGTGTAAATACACTCTGTAATTTATGATTATATTTATAATAAATATGATAATAAACTACATAGTGTATTTACACATTTTCTATAAAGTATTTTTACAATGCATAAAAATATCCAATCCGTCAATTCTTTATTACTTGTTACTTTCACTTAATCATTCTCTTTTTATTTATTACTTATTTTTAAAGTATAATATAATATTAAATATAAATTTTTCTATTAAGAAGGATATTACCGGGGAATAAGCAATGTAGTATTAACTATTAAGAATAACAAAAAAAATTCGATTTTCTTAATTTAAAAAAAAAATCAAAGAGTAACATATGATAAAAAAGAATGGAGGGAGTAGAAAACACTTTTGTATATGGTTGAGCATGGAAGCCAATTGGATACTTCCTTGAATTTTCATAAATATTTATTATATTTGACTATTCATACACTTAAAAAATGATAAATAGAATAAATTACATATTATATATATATATATATATATATATATATATATATATATATATATATATATATATATATATATATATATATATATATATATATATATATATATATATATATATATATATATATATATATAATTAAAAAAATTCATCTAATCTTTTTCATAAAGGAAAATTGATTTTTTTTTAAATTCATTTAATAAATAATATGTCTGGATTATATCAAATACATGGAATAGAATCCAAAAACAAATTATAATAAGGAATAGAAGGAGTAAATAATTAAAATTTTGAAAGTTTTTGTATTTTCATTGGCTTTAGTTTATGAGCTCGTTTGGCCCAACTTTTTATCTACTTTTCTTCTCCTTATAAGAAGATGGAGGGCCAAACACATTTTTCATAAAGCTCTTATGAAAAAAAGTAGCTTTTTTTTAAAGACAAAAAATTGAATAAAAGTAGCTTGTAAAAAAGACGTTGAAACCAACTTTTTTGGAGCTTAAAACATGTTGTCGCGGTTCGAATCTCAACGAAAACACTTTTCTTTAAAAAAAATGGCGCTAATGTAGTAGATGGAAATTTTTCAATTTTTTCTACGGTTCATAACATCTAGAGTTATGTTTTATTTATTCTTTTTTTCTTCTTGTGTTTACATCATCATTTTTGTAGATACTAGTATTGTCCAACTTTTTATTTGTTTTATATATTATATCTTGTTTTATTGTATAATGATTTTCAATAATAATATTATAAATTTCTTCTACTATACACTAACTTATAGATGTTAATATAACAATTAAATAATACGCATTATATATATATATATATATATATATATATATATATATATATATATATATATATATATATATATATATATATATAACAACTTTTAAATTAAAAATAACTTTTAAAAAATAATCATAACCAAACAACTTTAACTTTATTTTAAAAGTTCTTATTTTTAATTTTAATTTTAAAGTAACTTTTAAGATTTAAAAAAGTTGGGCCAAATGAACTTATCATTTTTTCTCTTTTTTTATAGTCAAATTGCCATACCATGTGCTATCTAAAAACTTATCTTGTATTCAAGTAGGTTTCCACCTAATTCTATATATATTATTTTGTTATTAAAAAATAATTTTCATTTGTTTATTAAAACTTACTAGCATTTAAATAAGGAAAAAACTTCACAATTCTTTAGGTGTGATTTTTATTATTTTCCAATAAAAATATGAAAAGTGTATAATTTTCACTTACTATGCAAATTTCTCCTATTTTCACTCACTAAATCATATTTAAATATATTTATCATATTTTCATTGAAAAATAGTAAGAACCACACATAAATAATTGTACCTAAATTTTGTTTTTTAAATAAACACTCACGTATCCGTCTTTATTTGCACAAATAAGTGAAAATATAAACGATATATTTTTTGCGATTTTATTTTTTTAAATTAAATTATTTATAAATAATGTAAAAAAAATAATGAAATAAAAGTGATATGTAAATTGTTACATAACGTAAGTTTAAAATGAAAATTGAAAAGATATAATTGAAATATATATTTATTTTTAGTCGTTCTTTTAAATTTGATTGTGTCTAGCAAAAATTATTAAAATTTATTACTTTTATTATTCTTCTTGTCTTTAAATTTAAAATAATGGTTATGCTATTGAATTTATTAACAATTGATATTATTTTATACATTTATATTTTTTTGACAGAAAATTAATGGCAAAATACTCGTTTTGGTCCCTTAACTAAATTCATTGGTTCACTTTGATCCCTTATCTTTATTTCGTGTCACTTTGATCCTTTAATTTTCTAAAAGCAATCAAGTTAGTCATTCCGTTACTGGGCCGTTAGTCAAAGTCCAAAAACACGTTCCAGATGGCAGTTCAGTTGATGAGGTGGATAAGTGGAGTCCATATGACAAAGGAAATGAACGGTTGATGCCTATGTTAGCCAAAGTGACAGGAACATTGTTTCATTTTGTGATTTCTCCTAGACAAACACATCGGAGAGAACAAACGTGAAGCGACAAAGGCCAAGTTTCGAAGGTGGTGAATGCGATTGTAGAGACGACTGAAGGCGAAGTTCTGATTCCAGGTAAGTAAAACATACACGTATTCGTAACTGGAATATGGAAATCTGCATATTGTTGGTAGATTTAGGGTTTTCTGCAGATTTAGGGTTTTGGTAGATTTAGGGCTTTCTGCAGATTTAGGATTTTGGTAGATTTAGGGCTTTAAATGTTTGTTTTGGTCTTGTGTTAGGTGACGATTACTGCTTGAATACTGGTAATGGACAAATTTCTGAAGCTCACAATTCACCATAGTGGTGCATTCGTTGATCCTAAATTTAGTTTGTATGAAGGAGGCTTGGTAGCTCAATTGACCGTAGATGTTGATAAGTGATCTTATTTTGAGTTAGTTGGAACTTTGAAAGAGTTAGGTTATAGGGATAATGTTGAGAAAATGTATTACAAGGACCCATAATTTGAGATGAATGCCCTAGTTAATGACAATGGAGCTCTAGAAATGAAAGACCTCTAAAGGGTGCACCAAAGGGTTGATATCTATGTCGAACACAATTTGTCTCTACCTGATTATTTTGATGGTCATGTGGATAATGTAGATGAGGAGATTGACAACATTGTAGATGAGGTGGAAAAGTTGCTTAACAAGGTGCATGATGACATTGTGGAGAAGTTGAATAGAGCTAATGTTGGGAATGGAGGTTCCAGTGCTGCAATGAATTATGGGAATGTTGTTCTTCAAGAAGGTGGTATTGGATTGAATGATGGTATTGTTGAGGTGGAAGAAGCTGACAATCTTGGATTGAATGATAATTTTGTTGGGGATGGGGGAGACAATGTTGGTGTGGAAGCAAACAGTGTTGAAGTGGAAGCAAACAATGTTGAAGTGGAATCAACAATGTTGGAGTGGAATCAACAACTGTTAAAGTGGAATCTATAACTGTTGGAGTGGAAGCAAACAATACTGGTGAGGATGAGAGCTACCAGTATGATAGTGCTCTTGAAGTGACATCTGAAGATGAATATGATGAGTATGATAAGATGGATGAGAATGAGCTAGCTGATCTCCTTCTTTGTGAAAGTGATGGAAAGGCTAAGGGGAAAGGAAATTATGGAGAAGATACGAAAAAATACAAGGGGAGTGATAATGATAGTGATGACAGTAGTGGAGTTAAGAGGAAGAAGTATCCAATTTTTAAAGTACCCAAAGATATGACCAATTACAAATGGGAGGTAGGCTTGTATTTTAACTCAAAGAATGACATTAAAGGATGCAATAACCACATATTCTATTCATAATGGTAGAGACCTAAAGTTTAGAAAAAATGACAAGAGAAGGGTGAAGGTGAGATGTAAGGATGGTTGTGAGTGGGAGGTGTATTTTGCCAATAGGGACAGCTGGACCTGGTTTCTAGAACAATTGATTAATGATATAGGAGGTGTAACTGAATTTCTCACATATACTTTCATTTCAGACCAACAAAAGGTAAATTAACTTCATATATAAACTCTTATCATTACAAGTGCTCTAGGTGCCAAAAAACTGGACATAACAAAAAGACTTGCAAGGTCTGACCAACTGAAGCAACTAAGATCACTACTACATAGGCTTCAGCCACAAATGTTGTTGCATCTCAAGCCAATACTACACGGGCTTCAGCAACACAAGCTGTTGCATCTCAGGCCAATGGAACACATGTTTCAGCAACACAAGTTGTTGTATCTCAGGCCAATGCTGCATCTTAGGCCAAAGCTACACGGACTGCTGCAAAATAAGCTGCTGCAACACAAGGGAGAGCAACACAGGGATACATGAATGCAACTCAGTCTTATCAAGGAAAGGCAACACACTACTACGAAAAGACATTTAACAACAGTTGGGAATGATAAATAACCACGTGGGACCAAGCGTTGTTATGTAGCATGTGGTTGTATATTCGGTACTTATAATCACAGTCCATTGACCATTGTAGTAAATTGAAAAGCACGCGCCTTATAACAACAATTATTCATATTAACCATTGTGATATTTCATATTAATAAATGTCAAATTTTCATACCAGAATCAGCACTAAACCAATTTTGAATTGATATCAAAACTTGTATTACAAGTACACAATTCCATAAAGTACATCAAAATTTGAACAGTTCGAGGTATGCAATCTTCCCAACTTCCAAGAGAAAAGATAAAGTATAGAATTAAAGAAACAATGATGAGTTTAGTTTTTAAACTTCCAAGAGAAGAAGATGAAGAATCAGAAGGAACAATATAAAAGCAGAAGAACCAAAACACAAAAACAACCTCATCAAATGGAATCAATGTGTTATCCTGCTCAAGCTACCAATAATGCTGAGAATCAAAATGTTTCTATAGAGGGTGATGTGGTGCAAAACCAGCCTCAGAATCAAGATGTAGCTGTAGAAGATGTGTGGTGCAAAATCAGCCTCAGAATCAAGATGTAGTTGTAGAGGGTGTTTTGATACAAAACCATCCTCAGATTCAAGATGTTGTTGTAGAGGGTGATGCGTTTAGACTAATAAGAGCTCTCAGGGTGTGAAGAAGAAGAAGAAGGTTGAGAAGGAAAATGATAAGTTTTTTTCAATTCTGATGATAATGATGAGGATGACTATGATTGGTCTAACTTTATCTCAGCGAGAGGATTTAGATTTGATTAAGGTTTTTGATCATGTAATTAAAATCTTGTGTAATGAAGTTTTAATCTACTTAACTCTCTTAAGGTTATCAATTTAAATATTCAACTTAAACATTTAACTTAAACTATAAAAAATATAAAACACGTAATGAAAATTATTGCGATGAACTTACTTGTAAGAAACCTTCTGATAGTTACATATTCCTGTCAAATTCACTGCATCTTCAACTTTTACATGTCATGACAAAGTAAATATTAAACATTAAGGATATAAGAAAACATAACATTTTCAAATTTCAAACCCTAATTCAACTATTATATTTTATAACAAAGTAAATATTAAACATAAAGGAGATGAGAAAACATAACATCTTTAAATTTCCAGAAAATCTCTCTGACTTCAGTTTCTTCTTCAAATTCTTGTTCTTCTTTTTTGAATCTGTATACATAACCTTCAAATACCCAACAGATTCCAACTCTGGCATCATACTAGTCTCATCTTCCAATTTTTGTTCATCATCCCATATGAACAAATTACATGTTTCACCAATCCACCAATTTGGACATCTCTAAAAAAGCCTTCCTTTATTTTGACCCCTCTTGCATTGGTACGAAACCATACGACTGTCACAACAACATAAATTTCCAGATCCATATTTTACACCTTTGGATGAGTCACTCTTCAAATGCAACATTGAGACGAAACTGGACAACAACAATGAGTGTCAGGGTTGTTTTCTTCTTCCCGACGATGTCGACGGCATTGGTGTTAGGGTTGTTTCTTTTATAAGTGGAAGAATGGGTACTTAGTGTTTAATATATATATAAAGAACCGTCAGTGTGTAACAATGGTTTTACAAATGAGCCGTAGTGATATCCCTATTATTTTTTAATTATATATAAATATAATTGAAAAGGCGTGCATTAACGTAAAAGGGACAAACTATTCAAGAGAGTTGAGGATCGAACCCATAAAAGTTGGACTATATCACCATGGTTATGCAATTAACCGTAATTATAACCTTAAATTTTTAATTAAAAAATAATAAAAAAAAATGTTAGTGCATTAGTTTAGCAGTGTCACTACGGTTTAAGGGCGAACCGTGGTGACTTTGGCGTTGTTGTTTATGCATTTTGTAGTAGTGACATATAGGCAAGGCAAAACTGACAAGGTAAAAGGAACTGGAAAGCAACAAAAATTTGGTGTTAGAAGGCCCTTTGGTTCCACCAGGACCAACAACAAGATCCTCTGCATCCAAGAAAGTGATTGGCCCTACCACCAGGAGGTTTACTCCAACCAAGAGAAGCACATCAAAGAGAACCATCTAGTAGTATTTAGGTCTTATCTAGTTTATGGACTTAGAATGTCAGGGTAACATTTTGATATTTTGTACTTTATTCTGAACATATATATGTAACATGTCAATGCCATTTGGAACCTTTATGGAAATATGCATATGTCTTGCAGCAATATCAATTAATGTCATTTTGTCTTGCAACAATATCAGCTTCTATGTTAATGTCATTTTGTGATAAGCCAACAATTTTCTGATAATGTTTAGATAATTTGTTATGTGTTTAGAAAATTTCAACATCTTGTATCATTATGTATGTAAAAAATTTCTTTCTCATTTGCCAAAACATTAGGAATAACAATGAACAGATAAAATATGTGGAAGAATCACTACTAAAAATATTACATTTGGTTACAAGATTTTACATCAGGTATAAACATAACTGATGTGAAAAATATATATCTAAGAATTTTACATCAGGTTTTATAAAAAATTGATGTGAAAAAAATTTGATTTACGGATTTTACATCAGACATTTAATAGAGCTGATGGAAAAATAACTCAAAAATTAAAAATCTAATACACGGTGGCATTACCGTAAATAATACAAAATTAGTTTATTAAGGCTTTTACATCGGTTCGTTTAGCAACCGATGGGAAATATATAGCATAATGGGCTTTTACTTCGGCCCTTTAGAAAAACCGATGGGAAATATATAGCATAATGGACTTTTACTTCGGCCCATATTGTACCCGATGAGAAATGTCTCCCACTATTTTCAACTAAACCCTAATCTGCCTCACAAACCTTTCTTTTGTTTCTTCTCTTTGTTGTGCTGCACCTGCGAAACTCACCACACACACAAAACTCACCGCCACCTGCGAAACTCACCACACACACGAAACTCACCGCCACCTGCGAAACCCACTCCGCTGACTTGCAACCCACTCCGCCGACCTCATCAAACTCCATAATCTTCGGGTCTCATTCCAAAGGGTTGTAGTTCGGTTCATTTCCACAACATAAAGGCTTGAAACGACACGCGTGTTGGATATAGGTGTGATAATCCTGGATATCTTCAAGAATCGTGTTCGTTCACTTTCCGAACAAAGTATTTCGACCCTATACTTGTCTGGGTTCACGAAATCTTTGCGGGGATAATTCTTGAAGAATCAATCTGTTTCTGACAATGGAGAACAGATCAGAATGTAGAGGAAGTATATAATTTCGTATTCCAAATCGAGACCAAAAGACTCCTTATATAGGAGACCAATAATAGAAACGAACAGACACACCTTTTCGGAAAACAGTTATGTCTGTTGGAACGGGTGCAACTATTCAAACGAATCGTTATGTCCGTTGGGAACGGGTGCAACTATTCAAACGAAACGTTATGCCCGTTTCTATTATTCATATTCAATTACGCGTTTGGCTCGACGAGCGTGCACGCCGCACTACCCTAACTCGTTTCAAACTTAACGCATAATTGCATTGGCCTATAGTAAATCACATTACTACCAAAATGCATTGATGATACTAAAATCACCAACAAACTCCCCCCGTTTTAGTATAATCCTTGATTTACTTTACAGGTATAACGATCAAACAAATGCATAGAAGAAAATGTCTTACGATTGAATTTTCATCTTAGTACAAATACACATTCCAAATATTCGAAAATCAGGGTGTCATAATGATTGAACCCGTCAATCCATTTGAATATCTAAAGATATAGTACACATATGTTTCTTACAATACTCTACTATTCATACTTGACACTTTACAAGCCATGTGTCCTTATCCATTAATAAGCATATAGGAAGCCAAGTCCAAGCTTCTTGAAGCGGCAAAACTTCATGCTCACATAGGTGATCCTTTTAATCTTGCACCTGCATTTGCAATTTTTCAAAAGAACCATTAAGAAGATATACTTCAACCTAGCCATCACTTGCAGGTCTGAGCAGATACCTTGGGAAGATAAACACAATTGCTCCAATCTTTAACTATGATCTTTCCACATTGAATTCTGCTTCTAACGTCGTATTAGAAGGGAATTGGGTATACCATAACTAATAGATTTAAATGGACTTTAATACATCCCAATTACCGACTTCTTCACTAAGTCTCTTGCTAACCCCTTCGTCAAGTGGTCAGCTAAGTTTTGTTGCGACCGAACAAACTCAATAGATATCACCCCATTCATGATTAATTCCCTAATCATACTATGTCTAATACCCAAATGTCTAGACTTTCCATTGTATATTTGACTATATGCTTTAGCCAGTGTGGCACTACTATCACAACGGATAGAAATTGGTGATATCGGTTTAGGCCATATCGGAATCTCATATACCAAGTTCTTTAGCCATTCTGCTTCTTTACCAGCAGTAGCTAATGCTACAAACTCAGATTCCATTGTGGAACTAGTTATACATGTTTGCTTCTTGGAAGCCCATGAGATGGCACCTCTCCCTAGCAAGAACACCCATCCACTTGTAGAGGATGAATCTTCAACATTATTTATCCAACTAGCATCCGAATAACCCTCTAACACCGAAGGAAATCCCATATATGACAATCCATAATTCATAATACCCTTCATGTACTTGAATACCCTAGTTATCGCATGCCAATGATGTCTACTAGGATTACTAGTAAATCTGCTCAACTTTCCAACCGCATAAGCAATATCCGGTCTAGTGCTAATCATAGCATACATCAAAGAGCCTATATCTCTTGAGTATTCGAGTTGATCCACAGGTTTACCTGTATTTGGCATAAGCTTTTCTCCTGGATCCATGGGAGTACTTACTGGAGAACAATTTTCATAATTGAATTTCTTGAGTATTTTCTCAATGTAATGAGATTGCGTAATTACAATCCCCTTATTCTCCCGTTTAATCTTAATACCAAGAATAACGTCCGCTTCTCCCATATCCTTCATGGAGAACTTTGATGACAAGAAATCCTTTGTTTTATCAACTTGATTTTGGTCGGTGCCAAAGATCAACATGTCATCAACATATAGACAAATGAAAACTCCTTTACCGGATGTATCAAATTTGCTATATACGCATTTGTCAGCTTGGTTTAGAATGAAACCATTAGACAATACAACCTCATCAAACTTTTGATGCCACTGCTTCGGAGCTTGTTTCAGCCCATACAACGACTTAACTAGCTTACAAACTTTATGCTCATTACCAGGCATTACAAAACCTTCAGGTTGCTTCATGTACACTTCTTCTTCCAAATCACCATTCAGAAATGCTATTTTGACATCCATTTGATGAATCATTAGATTATGAATAACCGCCAAGGTAATCAACAATCTAATAGTAGTGATACTGGCAACAGGAGCATAGGTATCGAAATAATCAATCCCTTCTTTTTGTCTGAAGCCTTTGGTTACTAATCAATTCTTGTAGATGTTTAGTGTATCATCACTATAATACTTCCTTCTAAATATCCACTTGAGAAGTTCCTTGAAATTACATCTTCATTGTAACTCTTTATGATCATCTTCCACTCGAAGAATAATAGGAATCTTACGAACAAAATTCTCACATTTTTCTTCTATTGAATACAAGAAATATACAGACAATCGATTTTGTTCGGTCCTAAATCCTTAGCCTTTTAGACTTTCTGCCAATTCTAAGTTCGATTTGTTTTTCAACAATCATTGATGAACTTTCTGTTTGTATTTCAACAATCCGTAGAGAACCTTCTTTACAAGGTCTTATTTGTACGACTTGAATTCCTTATCCTCCGCGATAAGATTCTCAAAATTCTACATCTCGTTATGAATCATCTTTAAATGATCTCTATATGTCTTATAATAATAAATTTAATCAAACACAAACAATTTGCATATTATATAACTTTTGACCAAATTATGTGCAAAGGTCAATCCATATACTTTAACAGTACGTTAGTGTACATACAAAATATAGAATGTATAAAACTGCAATTGATTGTTGCAAAATATATATTTAAAGTTCATACCCTTTGACACAGTATTGATGAAGAAAATTTTAAATGATGATATTATTATACTTATACATCATACAACCATGAAATTTATATACATATATCATTTAACATCAAACGACAGTGTAACTTTATAAAGCGAAATGATGCACAATGCACGTGAGAAAGAAAGTACTCGTCAACGTACTTATAAGATTTTATATAAGATTGCACACTAATCATCATTTGAAAACATAATTATTATACAGTACCGTTGAAATTTAAGTATAATGGAATTCCAGATTCATATGCTAATAATTACGGAAATCTTAATATCATTAATCATCGTTCTATATCAATTATAAAGAAATCATATTTATAATCTTGATATTATAAAATTGTCAAATACTCTAATTTCTATGAAAACAATAAAATGTACCCGGTTTATGATGTAAATTTTTCGTGTGTTCACCATATGTAAATTATCCTTGAAACTTGTCAATTTTCCGAAACTTTTAGTCATCTCCTTGACGGCGCTTCCTCCTCCAGCCATGATTATCAGAAAGAATACTTTGTTCGTTTGTTGGATATAGGTGTGATAATCCTGGATATCTTCAAGAATCGTGTTCGTTCACTTTCCGAACAAAGTATTTCGACCCTATACTTGTCTGGGTTCACGAAATCTTTGCGGGGATAATTCTTGAAGAATCAATTTGTTTCTGACAATGGAGAACAGATCAGAATGTAGAGGAAGTATATAATTTCGTATTCCAAATCGAGACCAAAAGACTCCTTATATAGGAGACCAATAATAGAAACGAACAGACACACCTTTTCGGAAAACAGTTATGTCTGTTGGAACGGGTGCAACTATTCAAACGAATCGTTATGTCCGTTGGGAACGGGTGCAACTATTCAAACGAAACGTTATGCCCGTTTCTATTATTCATATTCAATTACGCGTTTGGCTCGACGGGCGTGCACGCCGCACTACCCTAACTCGTTTCAAACTTAACGCATAATTGCATTGGCCTATAGTAAATCACATTACTACCAAAATGCATTGATGATACTAAAATCACCAACAACGCGTCTACAACTTCCACCACCAATCTCCTCACCGTTTGCGGCAGCCCATGTTGAAACGGCGTCGTCATTGAGTTCATAGTCTCATAGCAGCGTTGATAGGAGTGGTGAGTGTATGATTGATTTCCTCACCATTTTTCGTTTTGTATTGTGAGTGTTTTTTTATTATTTCAATTTTTAATATTATTCAGGGAAGAAGGTTTGCTGTGAAGTTGGTTTCCGCTCACGCGAAGGATTTCTTTCCAACTTTTTTCAACTCCATCCACTATCGGTTAGCTATCCACCTCACCTTTATTCGTTTTTATACTTTAACACTCATTTATAGTTGTCTTATGCGTTTTTTGTGGTAACTGGTACTATTGTATTTTATGCATGCTTTTGGTTCACAAGGCTCATCTACTCTTCAGTCAAAATTGACTAGTTATAGCAGTCAATTGTTTGGGTTAATCTCTTATAATTATTTTTAGAGGATGAAGTAAGTTTGTGTAAGGATATCAAAATTCAAGTACCGTCATGATCACGTGTAACCTATTATATATAATTTTTTAAAATATAAAATAATTAGTTTTACAAAGTTTAATTATTATAATTTCCTCAAAGCTTCAAACTCACATGTTAGATTGCATTAACATGTCACAATTATGGTTTTGGTTGATGTTTATTTTCAACCAAGTAAAGTAAAGCACTCATTTGTTGTAAAAGTGATTATTAGGAATTCACGTTTTCTCACTTTGATAGATGTTGGATCCACTAGTTTATATGTTATATCATCTGAATTTTATATAAAAACTATACTTAGAATTGATTCTAAGTATTAATTAAAAGAATACTTTAGTGAGTCTAAAGTGTTGTCTCTCATAACATATGCTATAACAATTATTTGATATTATATAAAAACTATACTTAGAATTTATTCTAAGTATTAATTAAATTTACGTTGTAGGTATGGATCGTAGTTGGATGAGAGCTAATCGATTAAGTGATGAGTACGAACATAGGGTGATGAAATTTCTAGAGTTTGCTGAAAGTAATGCTAAAAAAGATCTTCCTCCTCCTAAAAGTAATGTTGAAGATAGTCACCCTACGCTTTTTTTCTGTCCATGTGTTCTTTGTGCAAATAAAGAACCAAAGCTTAGTAAGAAAAAAAATCATGGATCGTCTATTTTGTGAAGGGATTTGTCAAAACTATACACAATGGATATGGCACGGTGAAGTGGTAGAAAATTCAAATGTGTCCCAAAGAGATAATGTTAGTGTAGAAATGGATGATCGTCTAGAAGACATGATGTGTGATATTGGACAAGATTCGTTTAAGAGGGCACATGCGTATGATAGTTTATGCAATGACAAGGATACACCTTTGTACCCGGGATGCACAAATTGTACACGTTTGTCAGCCGTGTTAAAATTGTTTAATCTGAAGGCAATTAACGGGTGGACTGACAAAAGTTTTACCGAATTGCTTGAATTGTTGACACAAATGCTTCCAAAAGGTAACGTACTGCCAAGTCGTTATTACGAGGCGAAGAAAATACTGTGTCCGATGGGTTTGGAGTATGAAAAGATACATGCATGTCCTAATGATTGCATATTATACAGAAAAGAGTATGTAAACTATAACCATTGTCCGAAGTACAAGGCGTCACGCTACAAAAAGAGACATGGTGAATCTAGTGACGATGATGAGGTCAAAAAGGGTCCTCCCGCGAAAGTGGTATGGTACCTACCAATAATTTCAAGGTTCAAGAGATTATTCGCTAACGCAAACGACGCAAAGAATCTTAGATGGCATGCAGAAGAAAGAAAATGTGATGGACAAATCCTCCATGTAGCTGATTCTTTGCAATGGAAGAAAATAGATTCTTTGTTTCCAAATTTTGGCAAAGAGTCGAGAAACCTTAGACTTGGACTTTCTACTGATGGAATGAATCCATTTGGTAATCTAAATACTAACCATACTTCTTGGCCTGTTCTTCTGATGATTTACAACCTATCTCCTAGGTTGTGCATGAAGCGTAAATATGTGATGTTATCCATGATGATTTCGGGCCCAAAACAACCAGGAAATGACATAGATGTTTATCTAAGTCCACTGATCGATGATTTAAAAGTGTTGTGGGAGGAAGGGGTGGATGTTTTCGATGCGCATTCTGGTGAACAGTTCAATATGCGTGCCATGTTGTTTTACACCATCAACGATTTTCCGGCATATGGCAATTTGTCTGGGTATAAAGTTAAAGGGCATAAAGCGTGTCCTATATGTGAAAAAGACACATGTTACCATCAGCTTGAAAAAGGAAAGAAGACTATTTATCTCGGGCATCGAAAATTTCTAAATCGTTATCATCCATATCGTAGATTGCGGAAAGATTTCAATGGGGAACAAGAGTATGGTGTTGCTCCAAAGCCCTTAACTGGAGAGGAAGTTTATCAACGACAACAGGGCATTACTGCTGTTTTTGGAAAGTACCAAAAGCGGCCTATTGTGAATAATATATGGAAAAAGAGGTCTGTTTTCTTCGATCTTCCATATTGGTCCGGTCTTGAGGTAAGACACTGTATTGATGTGATGCACGTGGAGAAAAATGTATGTGATAGTGTAATCGGAACACTTCTCAACATTCAAGGCAAGACAAAGGATGGTATTAATGCTCGTCTAGATTTGGGCTTGATGGGTATATGAGAAGAGCTAACTCCACAATAATATAGGTACCAACTATTTGTTCAAATTAAGCTATCGTTACCTTTTGATGTTAAAATAGCATGTTCATAACTTTAATTGTTGAAATTCTTGATGATAACATTATGTAGGTAACAAGACGTATTTGCCTTCTGCCTGCTACACTTTGTCGAAAAAAGAGAAATTAAGTTTTTGTGAGTGTTTAGAAAGTATCAAAGTGCCGCATGGTTACTCATCAAATGTCAAGAGGCTTGTATCGGTTAAAGATCTCAAATTAGTTGGCTTAAAATCTCATGACTGTCATGTCTTAATGCAACAACTACTACCAGTGGCTATTCGTGGGATATTGCCTAACAATGTTAGGAAGACTATAACTAGGTTGTGCCTGTTTTTCAATGCAATTTGTTGCAAAGCCATTGATCCATTAAAGTTAGAAGATTTGGAAAATGAGGCTGCAGTTATCTTGTGCCAGTTAGAGATGTTTTTTCCTCCTTCATTTTTTGACATTATGGTTCACTTGATTGTTCATTATATTTGTGAATATTTAAAAACTATTGAATTTAGTTGTGGTTTTTGCATTTTGTAGGATTCTCTAGTTGAAGAAGTTGGAAAAGGTGTCTTTGTTCCACATGGACGTAACGATATCTTAACAGCAGCCCTTGGAACATCTGAGCATGGCGGTCGTGTTCGTGGTGTTGGAAAACACCATAAACAAAGCACTTACTTTGGAAGGTCTTCTTCACGTCAAGGACAACACATAGATGTAAATGAACAACTTGAACAACTTTCATCAAAATTGGAAGCAAAACTTAGAGCTGATTTAGAACAAAAGTGGGTTAAAGAGCGTAAGGCGTTTGAACAATCTTTTATGGAGACACTTAAGTCTATGGGTTTGTCGCAAAGCACTGATAATGCTAAATGCATTGAAAAAATGGAATTAGTCGAAGCAAGCGGAAAAGGAAGTTGTTCAGCTGCAAAAGGAAGCACAAAAGATGTTGAAGTTGACGATGTTCAGAGATTGTTACTCATGGTTGTGAAAATGGCTGACAACCACTTGGAAATGGATTTAAGTCATTGTAACTCTGTCATTCATTTTATATGTCAGCTAAGTGTATCAGAGAGTTATTGATGGGTTTTCATTGGCTTGACGTGTCTACTCTGCAAGTTTGGAGCACGTAAGTACTTTGTATTCTTTTATTAATTTCAATAGGTTATATCTCCCATCACTTTGAATCTAATGTTTATTTTAAAATTATTCAGGTATATTCATCGTCCATGTATTGATAATTCCACATCAGAAGTGTATGGAATTATGGATCCAGCTAGGTGTGTGTATAATGATGATGTGCCGAGATCTTTAGTAGATGTTAGGAAATACGTACAAGATAAGTTGATGTCGCAAAACAAAGTTTGCTACTTACTACCACTTGTTCATGGGTAAGTTTTTATGAAATTCTGTTTTCTATTTTTTAATTTTGATAACATAGACAACATTGGCAATTATTTGTCTTGTGTCCAAGATATAATACTGTGGTCTTCTTTTGTTCACTTAATTGGGATATTGATAAAAACACGAAGAAAATTATTTCAACGTAAGTTTATCTTTTATGTGAATTTTGTTATAATATAGTGTGTGTGTGTATATATATATATATATATATATATATATATATATATATATAACTTGTTACAAAAGTAATTTCATATTTTATGTGGCTGAATATGGATTTTTATTTGAATCAATGCTTTTGAGGTTCATCAAATTTCAAACGGCAATAGAAAAAAGGCTATTACATGGCTTAAGCCCAATGTAAGTGTGATGTAAATTATAATTCTATATTTAATTTTATGATAATTATTCGTTAATTATGTCTTTCATTTTGTAGTCAAGGAAACAACATAACAATAATGATTGTGGATACTATGTGATGAAAAATATGTTGGATATTGTCTCTGCCAATATAACTGAATCTTGGGTGCAGGTAATAAAATAACACTTACATTGGTTATTTACTTTGCGTTTTGCAACTTAATGTGAATTTTCAAAGAATAACTCTATATTGTTATTTACGTATTGTAGGTATTTAATGATCCTACAGAATTGACACAAGAAGATTTGTATGATTTGCGACTCCGTTGGGCAAAATGTTTCTTTGAGTTATATAAAGGATAACTTTATGTTTCTCGTGGATGCGTGTTGGTTTTTCAAGTGCGCGAAAGGACTTTATGTTTCTTTGAGATAATTATCTTGTAGTAGAAAACCGTGTGTAAACCTTTCTTATCATTTTGAACACTTGAGTATTCTAGATTAACATTTTTGTATATTTTGACGAATATATATATGCATCTTAGCTATTTGGTCTGTGTGCTGTGAGTAAAAAATATATAGGACCTCTTTGGTCTGTGTGGTATATGAATCTTATATTGAAATTTAGGTACAGAAAAAATTACAGGTTAAAACAGAAAAATAGGAAAAACAGCCATTATGTGGTAAAAAACAGAAAACATTTTACATCGGGCTTTGTTAGAACCGATGTAAAAAGCACTCTATTACATCGGTCCAGGGTTATATCCGATGTAAAATGTGGCTTATGTTTTTCAAATAAAAAATTTAAATATTTTTCACATCAGACCTATTCCCTTAACCGATGTAAAAAGCAATCTATTACATCGGCCACGATTAAACACCGATGTAAAAGGTTGCGTATTTTTTTTTATAAAAAATTTCATTGTTTTTCACATCAGACCTATGAACTCAACCGATGTGGTATGATGATTTTCACATCGGGCTCTGGCCCGATGTAAAATGTCTCAGACTTATTACATCGCATGTCTTTACATCGGGCCTAAAACTGATGTAAAAAGTCTTTTTCGCCCGATGTAAAAACTATTTTCTGCACTAGTGAATATTAATAATATACAATTGTGTCAAACAACATTTATTACATTCAACTGATAATTGTGACCAAATGCACATGATATTACACATTTTTTTATAGAGTGTGTTACAAAAACACATAGACATTACACATACTCCTAAAAAAGCTTATAAAGACATACACCTAAAATTACAATACACATCAAGTTCACCGATTTTTTCCACTTCACCGAATTCCCTAGTTCTTCATTTCTAATCTGCAATTTTTCATACGACTTTTTGGTTTCATCAAATTCTCTTCATATGCATTCCAACTGATTCATCAAGACTTGATTTCTGTCTTCTTCCATTTCCTCATTAAACCAACAGAAAATTCCACATCCTCTTTTCAAGGATCCCTACAAATTTCAAATTTAAATCAAAACGTGTTTACCATAGTTAACATACCCAAACAAAAATTAGGGCTAACCTTGTAATTGTGACAACCCTAAAATTTATTTCCAAATTCTTCTCAGTAGTTGCCCTACGAAGCACAGTTTTATCTCCACAATAGAAATTTGTTACAATTGGGGAGCTAGTGTATACACATGACTCACAACTTTCAAAAAAATCTGCTTCATATGCAAGGAACAATGGCTAGCCTTCATCACTCAGTGACCAAAACGAGATGAACAACAAGAGATAAATAACGACGAAGAGAATGAGGATGGTGAAGATGTTGACCAAACGAAGAGAAAGAGGAAGGAGAACTTGCCCTAATTGGCCTCAGCTGGAAACGACGAGGAAGATGAGGAATAACGCATGGGAACACATGAAATATAAAGAACATGAAGAAAAGTTGCCAGCTCACCTACCACGTAGATAAAATATACGGACGTTTGAGGCCAACTGACGGAAGGGACATGTTTGCATCTTTTAGAAAATTAAAGGACCAAAGTGACACGAAAAAAAAGATAAGGGACCAAAGTAAACCAGAGGGTATAGTTAAGGGACCAAAATGAGTATTTTGCCAAAATTAATTAATATTTTTATAGGATATTTATTACATATTACATAAGAAAGTATGTAACACAACTAAAAAATAGGTTAGTTACTTGGCGTCTTTCCTACCGGCATGCCTTAATTATGGTCAATAAGATTTAGCGTAAACATACCATTTTATAGAAACTATTTTACTTGATTTAATTTTATTTTTGTGGTGTTTATTTAATTATATTCTTTATGATTTAATAAGATAAGTTTGAGAGTATGGGTGTGTGACAATGTGGTGACGTGTAAAGAGTAATTAAAGATTGTTAAAAATTATTTAGAATTATTAAACAATAGCTTTTATGAGGTATATTAATAAAATAATAAGGAAAATGAAATAATTAGAGGTGTAGAGATCTTAGGGGCATGGTGGTAATTGTATGAGGTTAAGTTGAGGGTAAAAGAGGTAAACCATGGTTGAGGGATATTTATAATGAAATAAGGAAAATAGTGATAAGTTTATAGCATACGTAAAATTGAGGAGAAAGGGGGAGTGCTAGGGCAAGAGGAGACTTGAGAAGAACATCCATCCATAGAGAAAGAAGAAGTCATTTTAGGAGAACTCTAAGGTAAGGGTGAGTAATGGTTCTCAATTATGATTGATATGAGGGAATGGTAGAATAGAGTTTTAGTTCTTTTTGTATTGATAATAAATGTTATGAAATAATTGATGATGATTTTATTGTTATATGATGATTATATGATGAATTTTGTTGCCGATATACGTGGCAGTTCTGCATTTGGATGTTGATAAGTTTTCCTCCATTGTTCAGTTATGAGGGTTTAAGTCATAAACATGAAATTGATGATTACATGATGTATGTATGATGTTAGGACCTTTAAATAGGTGTTGTATTTTTTTATAATTGTTACATAAATGTAGTATTTCGAATTCTGAAACTAAGAATTTTTACGGAATCGAAATCGGAGGTCTAGAAAGCCTCCAACGATGAAAAACACAAAATTGTGCATTCAGGCCATCGCGTCTGCGCTAAGCCGGGGGGGGGGGGGGGGGTGCGCTCAGCGCAGTAGCTGCTATTTAGGTTTTTCAGCCGAAACTGTTTTGGCCATAACTTATGATGCGTAAGTCCAAATGTAGCCACGTTCGAAGCGTTGGAAATTTAACGCAAATTTCTATCAAATGGTATTTGTTTCAGGGGATGAATATGTCATGATAACATGAATAATTTATGAGAATTATCCATACTTATTGATGTTATCTGTGATGATATTTATGATGTTGAAAATGTTAATTATAATTGGATAACACTGTAAATATTGTTGATGTTATAATAAAATAACATGTCTTTGAGTCTGTGTCGCACATTCTATGTGACATTGAATATGCTGGAATGATATATGATGTGGTGATTAGCGATGATTACTATGTGATTATGTGTGAACTATTTATGATGAATGAAGGTATGAGTATATGTTGTATTGATGTTGTTGATTTGTAGACTATATTTGTTGAAGTTTACTTTTCTCACATGTTGAATATGATTGATTATTATTACTCACCCATTCTGTTTGAATGTTCCCTCCATATGGGTAACGTGGAGAAACTCAAGAGTAGACTCCAAGGAAGTAAGTGGATGCTAACTATTGGAACTTATTTTAGTTTAACGTTTTAAGTAGTAGAGACTCTACTCTGATTCATGTAACACAGGGTTGGGGTTGACGCTTGTCTTTTTTATTTCTTTCGTTGAGTATTTAGCAATATTTTCTATTGATTTCATGGTGATACTCTAAGATTTTGAATTGAGTGTTGATGACACTTATCTTTTGTTGATGTTATGAATGTTAGAGTTCAAGACTCAACATTAGTTGTGGAAGTATTAATTGAATTTTTATGATGAATCCGCTGCGTTGTTTTTTTATAAGTACTTGACCCAAATCATATGTGTTGGATGTCGTGTGATATCCCAAGTACAAATCAGATATATTGGATGTTGTGTAGCATCCCAGGTATAAAATGTGTAGTTTAATTGTTCATTATGGTAACCTGTGCTACGAAGCAGTATAATTGTGATGTTTTATGAAGTGTGACACTCTTGTGGTTGTGTTTACATGATTAAATTAATTTTTAATTTTGTAGGGTTTATAAGGGTGTTACATTTAACCCATGAAACTTCTCTTTTAAAGGATTGATCTTAACCAAGGATCATCCTAAAAGGGTTGTTCAAACTAGTTCTTATTTTCGGCTAATTGACCTAACAAACTAATTAAAAAAATACAACTTTAGAACCTAAGTAAGAGACCACATTCCACCAAGTAAAGGTAAGACAAATAGTATACCTATCTCCTTTCAAAGAAGAAATTATAGAGGTATCATATCTAGTCGATAAGATATTCCTCCAAAGCCCAAAATCTTGAGACAACAATATCCACTACCACTTACCTAGAAATGCTTAATCCACCAAAAAAAGGTCCCAAACTCCTAAACCTCTAAAACACTTAAGTTACCAAACATCTCACCAACACGCCCAAGAAGTTTTAACCTTACCTTTCACACACCCCCTAAAAAACCTTCTTCGGATTCTCACAATTCTCTTTCACACCTTTATATACATCTTCAGGAAAGAATAATAAAAAATCGAGTTCAATAGAACGATTCTTCCCCTCCCTGCCCCCAAATAAAAACTAAAATACCTTTGATGTCAAGTAACCCTCATCTTAGAGATAATAGTGATTAGAAGGGATCCCAAGAATGGGAACAAATATTATCCCCCACTGGAAGACCAAGATAACTATTAGGAATATTACCTGATTTATAGTAGAGAAATTCACTCGCTAACTCTAAAAAGGCATGCTCCACATTAACATATATAAGGAAAATCTTAGTAAAGTTAACATGGAGACCCAAAGTAACTTGAAACCCTGGAGGATAGCTTATATAAGCCAAAGATTATCCATCACACTTTAGTCAAAATAAGATATTATCAGCATACTGAAGGTGAAAGACTTCCAAATCAAAAAAACCCGACTCTAAACCCTGAAAAATAGACCCAAATCTAAAGCCTTGGAAAAAAATCCCACTAACACCCCCAACCATAAGAAGGAAAAAAGGAAGGTGTTAGAGAGTCTTATTGCTTCAACTCTCTCTTAATATTGATTTCTTATGTCTGGCTCCCATTAACTAAAAACTACATATTCCTAGAAAAAAACACAAGCACGCATCAAAGTGTGTGACTTCTCACCAAAACTAAATCTAAAAAGCATATAATACAAGAAACTCTAACTTTAAAAGTAATGATCTTCTTCAAAATCCACATCAAAAATGAAACAATCTTTCCTAAAACTCTTAGCAAGGTCCATTGATTCATTCAAAGTAGATTGATTCAAAGAAATACGCTTCTCTATAACCTTAGACAACCTGGAAGTTGAGACTTTGGCAACAAGCCTAAGGTAAGCCCAAAAGAGAAATAAGGAAAACTCTCTTAAGTGGGAATGAGACTCCACTTTCGGGATCAAAGTCATAAATAAAGAAGAAAAACTACGGGGGAGACATGCCTAAGAATGCAGTTGATTAAACAACAACCATATATCATCCTTCAAGAGATACCATAATCTCTTAAAGAAGTTAAACTTAAAACCATCCAAACCTGTGCTCTTATTCCTATCATAAACGGAGACCTCGAGATTAATTTCTATTTGAAGAAAAGGAGAAGACAACATCTTAGAGTCTTATGAAAAAGGGAATGAAAGGCACGCCGTCCAACTAAGTTCTATCCAAATAAGGTTCCTAGAAATGATTAAAAAAGTACTTAGTAACTTCTTGCTGGATCTCAATCCTTTAACCTAACCCCTATTACTTTAAGAGAAATGATAACATTTATCCTCTTCCTACTTTTAAGACAAGCATGAAAAAATAGGATGTCCTCATGCCTTTCCTTCAACCAACTACTCTAAGAACACTAAAACAAAATATAGTCCTTAGTTCAAAGCAAAAACCATAAATAATAAATATCTCCAGGCCCAATATTAAATATCCATGTTTCGAGTCTTCTTGGGATCATCTAATCAGTTTAATCTTTAGGAGGTTAATGTTGGTGTAAGCCCTATAGGCCAATAATTTTATTAGAACTTAATAATTGTATCAAATTATCTATTATTAATAAGGAATTTCTTTACT
Organism: Vicia villosa; assembly: GCF_029867415.1. NCBI lineage: Eukaryota > Viridiplantae > Streptophyta > Magnoliopsida > Fabales > Fabaceae > Vicia > Vicia villosa. The sequence goes on along the minus strand of NW_026705713.1, from coordinate 148,162 downwards.
ATGTTTGTTTTTTCTAAAGTAATAAAGTCCCTAGAATAGTTAGTTCATTTGATGAAGCATTGAGTGTTACTTAAATGTGAGAATATAATAAACATAAGGACATTATTTTTAAAGTATCCATAGTCAAGATTTGTTGTGAAGTTGAATAACATTAAGAGGGGTGAATTAAGGTTTCCTGATTCTTTTTTCATTTTTTGCGCAATAATCCTTAACTTGTTATTTTAATGAAAGTTATGAATATGTTATGTTCTTAGGATGATAAAATGCAAAAAATTAAAGTGCTGAAAAATAAAGGACAGGTCAATTATAATTGTTCCCTTTATAACCAAGGGTAAATCTAGTCCCTTCACACCTTGAAAGATTTTCAACTACATTTAGATTCTTGTACAATTCTCATACCAAGAATTCTTTACAACCTCTTAAAACACGCACAAACACCAACCTTATGGTAGAATTTTAATCAACCCAATTCAAACAACCTTTTCATTAACATCAAACACTATGGTGGACTTTGAATCAACCCAATTCAAACAACCTTTTTACAAACATCAAACACTATGGTGGACTTAGAATCAACCCAATTCAAAAGGCCTTTTTCAACAACCTATCACCATAAACTTGATGATTAAGTCATTATACACTTTAAATTATTTGATATACAATGGTTCTTGAAATGATTTCCAAGATGACTAATATGTTCTTCTCTTTCTGTTGATCGTAATTCAAACTTATATACTTAAGTGATAAAAAATGTTTAATGAAACCTTTTTAGAGAAATGAAATTATGTATAAGGTTCCTTAACTTGAAATTGTAAGAACACTTTGAAAAATATTTGAATTGACGTTGTAGTGTTATATTTGTGAGCATCCTAAACCAAGGCGCCCTCGCCTAAGAGCTGTATCGCCTACGTGATGACTTAAGGACTCAACCATTGGAATTGATGACGAATAATACCGTTAGTTAAATGAGAGGGAGTCCTCCACTATCCCTAAAGGATAGTGTTAGAACAAGATTTGTTCTGATCAATATTATATGTTTTGATGATAACATTATATTTGAATTTTGTATAAGATAATGTGGTACTCTAATCCTTTGCATTTTCCATTTCAGAAAATATATAAAGAGTATGCACAAAGCAGCGCTCAGAAGCACTGACTCAGAAGGTTCTGGATGGCTACATCAGAACATGCTCATGCAAGACATCAGAAGATGGTCAAGCAGAATCAGAACATGAACTATGAAGCATCAGAAGAACATGAAGTCAGAAGCAGAAGCACTGAAGTTCTGAATGGTATCACGCTCAAGATCTTCAAAGTCAGAAGACAAGAAGATGCTCTACACCAAGCTGTTGACTCTGAAATTCAAACGTTGTTATCTACAAATCTGAGTCCAGAAGCAAGTACAAGATGACAGGCTATTAAGTCTAATCTCTAGCTGACAAAGGGAACGTTAGAAGCTACAAAAGGCAAAGTCAGTAAAAGCAGCAAAAGCATGGCTCGAGGTAGTTAACAAAAGTATGAAACATTAAATGCAGCGTTGTACTATTCACGCAAAGCATTAAATGCAACCCAACGGTCATCTTCTCTCAATGCCTATATATAGAAGTTCTGATCAGAAGCAGCATAAGAAAACACTTGTGCAAAATACTGAAACGCTGTCAAAATCAAATCTCACGAACTTCATCTTCAACCTCACAAACTCTTGTAATATTTAGTGAGTGTTAAGCTTAGAAATTAAGAGAAATATCACTGTTGTGATTATAGCTTTATTAGAAGCAATCCTACTCTTGTAAACATTATTTTACATTGTTTGTAAAAGGTTCCTAGAGTGATCAAGTTGTGATCAGCAGACTCTAGAAGACTTAGAAGTTTTCTAAGTGGTGATTTCCTAGAGTGATCAAGTTGTGATCTGTATACTCTAGAAGACTTAGAAGTTTTCTAAGTGGATAACCATTATAATCAGTTGGATTAGTGGATTAAATCCTCAGTTGAGGTAAATCACTCTAAGGGGGTGGACTGGAGTAGTTTCGTTAACAACGAACCAGGATAAAAATAATTGTGTTCATTGTTTTTATCTTACAAGTTTTTAAAGTCACACTTATTCAAACCCCCCCTTTCTAAGTGTTTTTCTATCCTTCAGATAGGTGTTCTACAACTTCTCCTGATCACGAGGGAACAATTGTCGTGACTCGGGGTTACCCAAACCTTAGACCTAAGAGGTCTCCAGAAATACTCATCCCCCAAAAGGAGGAAATGATAGATCATAACCCATACTGATCACTCCGCATAAGCTTATACCTAAGAATATCATTCATCCACAGAGCCTATCACCTCACATGGGCAGGACTCTTAAAAACCACCGTAAAACACCATCATACATGGTTTCTTCACGTCGTGGACAAGCTCTAACCACCGTAGAATGTTATAATCCTACTATCCCCCCTGACCTTGTAGAAGGAACACACACAAATGTACTTTTTGACCAGTACACAAGAGCCCTCCGTGATGCCCTGTTAAAATTAAACTAGGCCACACCGTATTCATCACTATCACCCTGCCTAATGTTACCCTTCACTCCAATACCTATCCATTTTCATCCATGGTTAACAAGAGAGAACCATCCCTTGCGCCAGAAGGTACCATCGATAGCGGTGATGTCGACTCCCTAGTAAAGATGCGTGCCGCTATGGACGTGTTACGATGCCATAATAGACACTAGAGGATGACGTCCACATCAGACAACATTAACATGAGTTCAATCCCCCAAAGGAGATGGAAATGTTGGACCCCTAGCCACTCTTAGACAAGATATGAGGGAAGTTTATCCCCGAGGGCTTCAAACTTCCCTCATTGGCCAAGTTTGATGGGTGTAGCAATCCATCTGAGCACGTCAACTCCATCAATAAATAGATGTCCAACAAAGGAGCGTCCAGCTCCCTGAAGTTCAAGGTGTTATATGGAAATTTTAAGGACGTGGCCCTTGGATGGTATATATGTTTACCCAGTGTCTCCATCAATAAGTATCAGGAACTAGTAAAGAAGCTAGTACACTAGTTTGCCGCCAACCTTCATAGGAAGATGTCCCCCACAAGCATGTTTAACATACACCAGGAAGATGTCCCCCACAAGCATGTTTGGATCATGGAAAATTGGCCCCTTTTGGAAAAAAAAAACATTTTTGATCAATGTTGGTTTCATGCATTTTCCCAAAATATAGCCAACTTCAACAAGGCATAAATCCCTCAATTTTGATCATATGAAGGAGTTCTTGTACTTTTTAGAAACCTCAAGATGTCCTCTACAAGCTACTTTGGAAACTTTTTTTCATTTGGAGAAGTTATCTTGATGTTATGGCCTTTGACAAAAAACTACTTTTTGTTGACTTTGAAAATGACCTGTAATGTCTGAGCTCATATTTTTCAAATGGTGAATCCAATGACCATGGGATCAATTGCATTTGAAAGATAATTGAATTTCCTTCAAAACATGCTTTGGTTGGAATTTTTTGAATGAACGAGGAGAGAGTTATGGCCGGTCAAAGTTCAGTTGACTTTTTAGGAGAAAACCCTAATTTTGAAACTTAGGGTTTTGTTGATTTTTGATCTTTTCTTGATGAATTATGATCAACCAATGATCAAATGATGAATCTTTTGAAAAAATATGGATGTTGACAAAAAATTTCATTTTTGACTGTCTGTTGACTTTTCGGTCAAACTGGTCGTCTGTTGACTGTTTGAGCTGCTGACTGTGCGTCTGAGCGAATTGAAGTTTGAAAATTTGTATGGTGGTACTTTGAGACATATCTGAAATCCATTTGAGGTCTCAAAAATCTTGTTCTCCTAAAAAAAAACAAAAACCCTAGTTAGGGACTGTTCGTGTAGGAGACAGTTAAGCGTACCTGATATTTGTGCAGTGCTGAGTCTCTGTTGATCATGTGATGTTCAGAAGACTTCTAGAACAAAAATCTTGGAATTTTGAAATGCAAAAGATTGATTTGATTGATGGTACAAAACACGGAGAATCGTGCTGTCAGCGGGTTTGACTGTCAACCGGCTGTCCGGGCATTAACGTAATAGTCAAAGTGAAAATTCAACAGTTAAATGTCTCAAAGTACCACCATCCAAATTTTCAAACATCAACTCACTCAGACGCACAGTCAGCAGCTCAAACAGTCAACAGACGACCAGTTTGACCGAAAAGTCAACAGATAGTCAAAAATGAATTTTTTTGTCAACATCCATATTTTGTCAAAAGATTCATCATTTGATCATTGGTTGATCATAATTCATCAAGAAAAGATCAAAAATCAGCAAAACCCTAAGTTTCAAAATTAATGTTTTCTCCTAAAAGGTCAATTGAACTTTGACCGGCCATAACTCTCTCCTCGTTCATTCAAAAAATTCCAACCAAAGCTTGTTTTGAAGGAAATTCAATTATCTTTCAAATGCAATTGATCCCATGGTCATTGGATTCACCATTTGAAAAATATGAGCTCAGACATTACAGGTCATTTTCAAAGTCAACAAAAAGTGGTTTTATGTCAAAGACCATAACATCAAGATAACTTCTCCAAATGAAAAAAAGATTCCAAAGTAGCTTGTAGAGGACATCTTGAGGTTTCTGAAAAGTATAAGAACTCCTTCATATGATCAAAATTGAGGGATTTATGCCTTGTTGAAGTTGGCTATATTTTGGGAAAATGCATGAAACCAACATTGATCAAAACTGTTTTTTTCCAAAAGGGGCCGAGTTTCCATGATCCAAACATGATTCTAATGGTACTAAGGGCCTCCCACGACCAACCTAAGACCCATAACATTTTTATTTCTTTTTTTAGTTTAATTTTATTACCTTTAAAATTAAATTAAAAAGAAATGATGCAAGATCATTATCCAAAGCTTTGTCTCTTGTTTGAGTCATCAAGATAGCTTATTTTCTGCAACAAAGAGAAGTACATAGCAGGCCTAGAGCAAGAGGGTGAAGAAAATTCAATGCCATGGCCAAAGAATTCAAGATTTTTAATATTAAAGAATTCAAAGATTCAAAGATCATCAATGCTTCTTAGCTTAAGTTTGAAGCTCATTCATTGCTTATAAATGAAGTAGGACACTTCAGTAACATACAGACACACAATTTCAGAACCAAATCCATGCTTGTAACACACTTGTATCATGCTTGAAATATTGTAAGAAATTTGAAATTCGAATTTTAAGTTTCAGTCCAATTCAAGTACAAATATTCATTCCAAAACATTCCTCAAGTATCATTGAACATTTCCAAATCATTTCCAAGCTTGGAGGCATTCAGAACCGTACCACAGAGCTAAAGGTTTGTACTAAGTAAAACCAACATCGAATCCATACTTCCACGTATTTTAAATAATTTTTGATTACATATCCATGTTTAGATTAACCTGATGAACGTTTCTGGATAGTTAATTAAGGTTTGGTCACGTATTCAAGAAGATGCCATAGTTAGGGTTTTCCAAGTCTTTTTAGGGCTTTCCTCTACAGGTAAAATTAGCCTCAATTAAAGGCATGACTGAATTTGTGAGATTCAGACGAATCCATAGGTACCCTCGCGAAATATTTTTGTGTTGTTTTGCTTGCATTCGTATTGACAGGGCTATAGCAACGATCGGGAACCGTCGCTAAACGCAGTTGCAGACCTAAAACGACGGTCTGGAGGTTGAAGATGACCATGCGTCGTTCCCTCATTCGCTGGTTTGCGCGCGCGTTTGGTTTTGAAACGAAGGGATCCTGTGCGTTAAGACGTACGCGTTATCATGCTCCCTCTCATTCCAAGCCATCTGATCTCATTAATTCCCCATCCAACGTGCCTGAATGCTCATCCTTACCATAGACCTTCCTATCAACCACACCAGATCATATTTAATATATTTTCCATTTTATTTTATTTTCTTTGTAAAATAAATTTAAAATAGTTTAAAAATCAGAAAAATACACAAAAAATATTTTTAGGTTTATTAAATAATATATTATTTTTTGATGCAAAAATATTTTATTTTCCTTTATAATTAAAATATTTTGTTTAATTAATTAGTATATATTTATATATTTGCTTTTTAATTATTTCAACCTATCAAAAAATCAAAAAAAATATGTTCTTTTTATTAAATTAGGTTTATATATTATAAACTAATTTTGTACATATTTAGAATATTTTTCTCTTTAAGTATAAATTATTTGTATAATTATTTGTATAATTATAAGTTAATTAGCTTAATAACTTCCAAAACAACTTCAAAAATCCAAAAAAAAATAGTTTTATTTTAAAATTAATTAACAAGCAATATGAACATATTTTAGACTTAATTTTTTAGGTTTAAATTTTATTTCTACCTTTTTCTCATTTTAATTAAATTAATTATGCATTAATTCTAATTAAAATCAACCATCTAAAAAATCCAAAAATATTTCCTTTATCTTATTGCAATTTAAATTCCTAGATAAGTGTATAGGTTGTCAAAAATCATGTAAATAGCGTAGTTTACATTTCTCGCACAATCGATATAATAGCGTAGATTTACTTTCCGCATTTTACATTCCTGCACTTTAATTTCTGTACATATAAAACTGCGTGTATGTCAAAGATAATAACTGAAGCGTTAGATCACTAAATTCAAAAGACAAAAATATTTGAATCAGAACACAATCACACTTGCACCTCTTAGGGTAATCCCTCTGTTACACTTTTCAAAATCAATTCTACTGTTTCGAATACAAATCCAAACTTTTGTTTACATCCGGTAAAAGGAGAATTTTCTAAAAGAAATAGGAAGAGACCTTATAAACTTAGGGTAGATCTCCTAATTGCTTGCTCAAATCAAAACAACAAATGTCTCACATATTCACTGTTTTTCAAAATAAAACTTTCAAAAAAAGACAATACTTGGTATATATCCAAACAAGGATCATTACGAAGTTAAAGATCTTTTTTTCAAAAAACATCTTTCGAAAGATAAAATACTTTGTATACATCCGCACAAGGATCATTACAAAGTCAATTTACAAAGGTATTTTAAAACCACATACAAGCATTTCAAGACAAGACAAATGATTCAAACAAATGAGCTAAGCAATTAAGAGCCCATGGATAACCATGGATACAACGGGGTGCTAATACCTTCCCTTTGTATAACCTACCCCCGAACCCAAAATCTCTTAAAGGTCTTTTTCTGTTTCTTTTATAAACCTTTCCTTAATTGGATAAAATAAAAGTCGGTGGCGACTCTCTGATTTTCAAAACTCAAAAAAAAATAAAAGAAGAGTCAGTTCGTATCTCACGAGATATAAAAAACCAAGGGCGACAGAACTGGCGACTCTGCTGGGGAATTCAAAAACAAACTATTTTCAAAAGGGGTTACCTTAGAGTTTAGATCACTTCGATGTTTTCAATTGCTTGTCTTGATTGTTCTACTTTTCAAAGGTTTGTTTGGGTATTTACTTGTGTGAAAGATTCTAATCCGAATCTCGAGATACCTTAAGTATGTGACAATAGACCAAGAAAACTGTACGGCATGTACCGATATGGTTGATCAGGTAGTCACCGTTAGTGCAACATTTTGGTCTGTACTGATATCCTTTGAAAATGATCAAGGAGTATGTTAGGCTTCCGAAATGTCATTAAACACTAATTTGTCTTAGAACCTTTAGTTGAACTTGACTTGTGGCCTATTAAGTGACTAGCTTTGAAATTGATCGAAGTTAGTTATCCTGGAGGAATGTTTTGATCGGCCATCCGAGCGCCGTATTGAGATGTTGTCTCCAAGGATCATAGAACCTGAATACTATTTTAAGACAGGTTTAAACCAACTCAACTTCAGTGGGGAGGGTATCACCTATGAACCTCATGCAAGCCTTTAAACCTATTGTTTGATTTGTTTGTGTTTGCCACATGTTTGACATCATGACATCATAAGCATCATAAACATATCATTTTCTCACTAATCATTTCAAGGATCGAAGAGTTTACCTTTGTTATGTTGTTACAGGTAATGGCTCCCGCTACCAGAGATTATATCCGGATCAACATTTCAACAGTGCCGTCTGAACTTAAGGACTTAATATCAGAATTTCCAAGAAATGCTCAATTCACCGAAAAGCACGATCACCTACTCCATTTGGTTACCTCAAAATTTGAAGAAGACATGATACGGGTCCTATTCCAGTTCTTTGATCCCGAATATCATTGTTTTACATTTCCTGATTACCAGCTAATACCCACTTTGGAAGAGTTCTCTGAACTGATTGGGTTACCTGTTCGAGATCAATTACCTTTCACTGGTTTAGAAAAGATTCCAAATCCTGAAATAATTGCTGCTGCCTTACATTTGCGAAAATCAGAAATCGAGTCCAATTGGGAAACAAAGAGTGGAGTCCAGGGTTTGCTTGCTAAGTTCTTAATGGAAAAGGCTCGATTACTACTAAAAAACAGAAGTTACCTATCTTTTGAAGAAGTTGTGGCTCTTTTGATTTATGGGTTGGTTTTATTCCCTAATCCCGACCAGTTCATAAGTGTACACATTATCAACATTTTCTTAACCCGGTACCTACCTTGCTGGGAGACATTCTACATTCTTTACACACTCGTACCATGAAGAAACGAAGAACTCTTATGTGCTGTGTACCCCTACTGGCTAGATGGTTTACATTACACCTTCCCCGATCAGTGTTGAGAAACGAACAAAGGATGCAATGGTCTCGTAGGATTATGTCTTTGTCTCATTCAGATATCCGGTGGAACATCTTCTTTCAAAGAGACATCACTCTCATTGACCATTGTGGAGAGTACCCTAATGTGCCACTCCTTGGCATCAGGGGAGGCATCACTTACAACCCCTCTTTAGCTTTGCGCCAATTTGGATATGCACGAAGAAACGGTCCTCATGACATGATTATCCGTGGCATTGTGTTCGACTACGAAGATGATTCCCAAAGACATTGACGAAGGTTTATACATGCGTGGGGCAGTGTCTACAAAGTAGAAAGCAAAACTTTAGGACAATGAAACTCTATTCCCATGGAGCCTTACCTCAAATGGGTACGTGCTCGCGCTCAGAAGCTCATCATGCCATATCCCGCTATTCTACCTGTGACTATTGAGCCAGAAGTCGAAGGGGACGAACCTCGAGTTGTTCTACATCCGGACATGCCGACTAACCTGGAAGAGCTGCAGAAATCTTGGGTTCAACTAAGAGAAGAAAGAGACACCTTTAAAGCACACTGTCAAGACTATGAGAGGAAAGTGTTGGAGCTCACCAAACAAATCCAGGAAGAGCAGCAGATCAACACATTCCTGGGTGCAAAGAGAAAGCGTAGGCTTGAGGAATCCTTTATTTTCTTTATTTTATTTTGTAAACCCGAAAAAGGCAAAAAGAAAAAAAAGAGAAAGAAAAAGAAAAGAGAAAAAGAAATAAATTGTTTGACTAACTAATGTTTGTTTCTCTTTTAAACAAATCTAAATTCTAAGATCCTTGAAAACACTGCATATGCATTTCATTCATAAACCTTGCATAAACAGGTTCACATAACAGGTGTCTCATCTCCTCGCTGTTTATTTCAGTTAGAAGGGATGGACTCCGAAACAAGCGTCAAGAATCTCGAAGCACAGAACGCCCAAGTTCAGATAGCAATTCTGGAGCTAGCAAAGGGGCAACAAGAACTGAAAGCCTTGATAATCAAGAAGAAAAAGAAGCCCAAAGGATCTGTGGGTTTAAGTCACCTGACAAGGAAGGTCAAAATCCCAGTCAAAAGGTCCAAAAAGGCACCGATCCCTGAAATAGTCGGTGAAGGTGAAGGAGACAATCACAGCAACCAGGGTTCTGCCAAACCCTCCCTCTCTTCTAACGAAGAAGATTATCATTCCGAAGACGAACAGGGTGATGACAAATACCAGCAGTTGGAAGAACGCATGAAAGCTATGGAGATACAAAAAATACCTGGTTTAGACTGCAAAGATCTTGGACTCGTCTCAGATATTGTTATTCCTCCAAAATTCAAAGTTCCTGTCTTTGCAAAGTATGATGGAGTCTCTTGCCCAAAACTACATCTGAGGTCCTATGTGAGGAAGATACTACCTCATACAGCAGATAACAAATTGTGGATTCATTTCTTCCAAGAAAGTCTGTCGGGTACACAACTCGAGTGGTACTACCAACTGGAAAGTACAAAAGTTCACACCTGGGAAGATTTGGCTGCTGCTTTCTACAAACAGTATCAATACAACGCTGACCTTGCACCAACCCGCACTCAACTACGGGGCATGACTATGGCACCAAAAGAAAGTTTCAAAGGGTATGCACAAAAGTGGAGAGATCTAGCTGGAAGGGTTCAACCACCCTTATCTGATCGCGAGCTGGTCGACATGTTCATGGGCACTTTAACTGGCCCTTTCTACAGTCATTTGCTGGGAAGCTCGTCGTCAGGTTTCACTGACCTGATATTAACTGAAGAGCGTGTTGAAAGCGGTATTCAAAGTGGAAAAATTCAAATAGGCTCCTCCTCTGGTATTACAAAGAGGCCCATCAGTGGGAGAAATGAAGTCAATACAATGCAGTCAAAAAAGTCGCAAAAGTGAGCATCACCAATCTGTAGGGGTTGTTCTGATCTCTGCATCCGCACTTCAAAAAGATCAACCGCCGAAGTATACGCGTCGACCAGATGCACCAAGGAGGAACTTCACCAGAATCAATATGTCAATCTCTCAAGCATTGCAACACTTGTTAAAAGCAAATCTGATCACATTAAAAGACCCTCCAAAGAATGTCAACACTTCCTCTCCGAGTTATCGCCCCGACGCAACATGTGCATTGTAACACCCCGAATTTAATTAAATTAGTTAATTAAATTATTGAATGATTTAAATATGGATTTAGTGGAATTTGGATGGCCGATATTATTTTAAAGGCATATTTGGAATTATTAAATTAAAGCCGGATAGTCGGAAAATAATATTAAGAATAATATTATTTATAAGTCGGAATTATTATATTGAAGGAATTATTATTATAAGTGATATAATTGATTATTTGAGTTATATCTCTTATTGGGCCTAAATTGATTTTGGAGAATATTAAATAAAGAGAGGATTTAAACACTAAGCCCAATTGGTTTTATATTAGGGTTTTAGAGATTTTGGAAAGAGGGAGTTGTCATAATGAAGAGACAAGACTAGAGGAGAAAGAGGCAAGACTATGGAGAAGAAGAAGAAGAAGCTTGAAGATTTTCATCCATGGTGTCAAGTAAAGATGCAATTAGAGACCCATTGAGTTGCTTCCATTGATAAGGTAAGGGTGGGGTTCTCTTCCTATAATGGGGCTTATGAGAAATTGTATGTTAGGGATAGGGGATTATGTTTTTGCTTGCTGTATTGAAATTGTGCTATATTGTTTATTTTTTTAAGCTACTGTCTGTACCTAAATTAAACCCAATTAGTAAATGGAAGAAGTGGCATTTCGGTGGGCCAATCGAGAATTTCAATAGGCATGTGTATATATATGTTTGAAGAATGATGTGATGATTGGTAGAAAATAACTAAGGGAATTACCAAGAGTAATATAAATTAGGAGGAGTATAAAATTGATAATTATTAACTTGGTAGAATTGTTGAAATGCAGAGCTATTAATTGGAAGAGGACTATAATGAAATATGCACACTTAGTAAAAGTATAGATAGTAGTAAGTAGTAGAAAAATGACATGGACATTAGTAAGGAGGAATATATGTTTATGACAGGAAATATTAGTAGGATTCTTCGGTAGCAGTAACTGAGTAATTTCACCGAACCAATAAAATTGACTAGTATGTAAAACAGTGTCGATTTAGCCAAATTAAGCGGTATAATTAGTCGTCCGGAATTTGATAAAAATTTACGTGGTAGTTAAGTTTAATTAGTAGATTAACATGGTGGTGTTATTTTGTTGAAATTGTGATATTTTACTAATCGACTGAAATTGTGTTTAATTTAAATATTCTTTATAAATAAATTATAATAATTTAATAGAATTATCAATAGAGTTGTTAGAGTTGTTAATAGAGTTGTTAGAGTCGACAATAAGTTGTCAGAGTTGTTTTGAATTATTAAGAGTCATATTTTTAATTGTTTTGAGTAATTCTGACATGTTTAGAGTTGTCATTGTATAACGTCGGTGTTTGTTTTTTCATTGGAACCTTAACAATTCATATCTTCTGAACCGTAACTCCGTTTGAGTCTCCGTTCGAGGCGTTAGAAAGCTAGCGTGATATTCTTTTCAATAAAAATGGTTTTGAGCAATAGAATGCTAGAAATTGGAATTGGAGTAGAAATTGAAGAGAATTAAATTAATATAGTTTGATATTAATTGGTTAAAATAATAGTTAAGTTAATTGCAATGAGTTTAATTGATTGGAATATACTTGAAGTTGGATCAATTATTCGGTTTGTCGGTAAATTACGGTATTTTGAGGATTCGTCCGTAATTGTGTTTTGGCTTGAATATGTATGTTGAGAATAATATATGTATATGCCATGATGTTGTGCTAATATTGATTCTCTGTGGTTAGTTGGTTAGCATTAAATTAATAATTAATTGCTTGATGTTGAAAGTGTGTGTTTATGTATAATTGGCAAAAATGAGAATTAACATGAGATAGTATGGTTACTAGTGTTAATTGGATTGTGTGAGTCGTAATTGATTAATTGGCCTCTTATATGTTAATGATGTGTGTGTTGCGAATGTTGTGTACAATTGGTGGATAACTCATAGAGTTGAATTATTGAGATATGCGGAAAGTTAAGATGGTAGAGATGATCTTAATTGCATATATTTGTGATATTGTACATACATTCATATCATAGTGTGCCTTGAAACACAGGTGGATTTGCTTTGAAACACAAGCGGGCTTGGATTCTAGAGTGAATCGGAAGCCGTAAACTATATGTTTACAATTGGTGGACTTTGGTCTTGTCCGGATCGGAAGTGTGGCTTAGATTCTAGAGTTATGAATCGGAGGCCGGTGAAACTTAGAATTTCACATTGGTACCACATGCATAGTGTCACATGTTTCATTGAGTCACATTAGAGTTATGTGATAGTTGATTATGTGCATTATGTTGTGATGATGTGTGTATGAATGTGATAAATGATTATGTGCATTATGTTGTTGTGATAAGTGTACGAGTGAACAATTGATTAAGTGCATTGATGTTGTGATGCTATGTGCATGAGTTTGGTAATTGATTATGTACACTTGGTGTTGTAGTGATAATTGTATTAGTTGATAATTGAGAAGGGGTGATGTTTGAATACGTAATTGGTTAAATGCGAGAATATGTGATAGTGATGGATTGTGTATATATATTTGGAATAATAGTATTGAATCCTGTGATTATTATACGATTGAACTTCGTGCATACTTGAATATGTGGAATTTATTGGATGATACTATTTACATGATTATGACTGGTTGTGCGATGAAAAGTATGAGAGATTAATGAACTGTGGAAGTATAATGTGTATGGTAACTGTTGATACTTGCGATGTAATGATTTTATAAGCCTGAATCCTAATATACAATTTATCATGCGCCCACTTATACGATTTGATATCTCACCCTTTTCTCTTGTTTCGCCGTTGCCTTTATATTGGTAACGTGCAGGTATTCAAGTATGAAGATTTAGTTGCCGTTACTCGAGTCGGTTGTCGCTCTGATACGTAGCACTCTGGGGGGAACGATTTATGTCATTCATGATGTTGTTGTTTAATTGTGTTATCTTGGTTGAACAAAATGATAAGTTAACTGAAGATATTTTATTGAATACTTGTTTAAGTGATTCTGCTGTGTTTTAATAAAATAAGTTATTTTGTTTCAAAGGTGTTATGTATCCGCCGTATGCGACGAGTTGATTTGTTTTGTTTTGATTATGTGATGCCTCATTTGTTTATTGAGAAATTTTGAAAACTCTGATTTATATATTTGCCGGGTAGAAATGGGGTGTTACATGCATACCATTCCAACTGTCCCGGACATGACGCAGATCATTGTTGGGCCTTGAAAAATAAAATCCAAGACATGATAGATGCTGGGGAAATTGAATTCGATCCTCCAGAGACTCCAAATGTCATCACTGCACCTATGCCAAAGCACGACAAGACTGTTAATGCTATCATAGACACTGTTTATATCTATGATGTGAGAGAATTGTCAACTCCGCTCCTTGAAGTCAAAAGAAAGCTAATACGAGCTGGTTTCTTTCGAGGTTGTGACCCTAATTGCTTTTATTGTGCACACCTACCCAATGGTTGTGAGAATCTGAAAATAGGAATTCAAAAGTGGATGGATCGCCGTATCATTATGTTTGAGAGGCTCCCTTCTATGGACGATTTATGTGAAGTTTTTTCAAATGGGATGAGAATAGAGGACGTCTCAGTGGTTTCTAACATACCATTGAAAATCCCTACCAAAACTCCTTTCAAAATTTCTGATGTACCCAAAGTGGCATCTGCAATCATCACCAGTCCGGCTCCATTTCCATACTCCTCAGACAAAGCTGTCCCGTGGAGTTATGACACTAATGTTTATGTCCATGGAGTTAAGCAAGATACCTTGACTGAAAAGGCCGTGAATTTTACTACTCCAACAGTTGATAATATTGTGGGTACTAGTAAGATTACGAGAAGTGGAAGGATCTTTTCACCAGAAATTTCTCCAAATGTTGCTACTAATCCAGTCCAGGTCCTAGCTCCTAATCAAGATATCAACGCTCGAGGCAAAGAGTCACTAGTTGAACCAGTTCATGTACCGGTGGAAGTCACTGTTGAAGATCCGTCGAAGCAAGAAATGGAGGAGATATTGAAAATCATCTGCAAAAGTGATTACAATATTGTCGAACAACTGGGGCACACTGCTTCAAAAATTTCAATGTTGTCTCTGCTAAAGTATTCAGAAGCTCATGCCAAGGCCTTGATGAGGTTCCTGAAAGCTGCACATGTACCACAGGAGATATCAGTCGATCAATTCGAAAATTGTGTTGCCAGTCTAACAATGATTAACGGTCTCGGTTTCTCTGATGTTGATTTAACCCCTGCTGGGAAAAATCACAATAAAGCCCTGCACATCTCTATTGAATGTAACGGCACCACTTTGTCTCATGTGCTGGTAGACAATGGTTCCTCTTTGAACGTGTTACCAAAAGCAGTACTGGAAAAACTTGACTTCGAAGGGGTTGTGTTACAACCAAGCGATGTTGTGGTAAGAGCCTTCGAAGGGTCAACAAGAACAGTGTACGGAAAAGTGAAGCTCCCAATCAGAGTGGGCTCTCAGATCTTTGATTCTACCTTTTACGTGATGGAAATTCATCTAGCATATTCCTGTTTACTAGGACGCCCTTGGATACATGGGGCAAATGCTGTAACTTCTACCCTGCATCAGAAGTTAAAGTATCCGGTAAAAGGCAAGGTCGTCACAGTTTATGGTGAAGAAGAGTATGTTGTTAGCCACCTGAGTAACTCCAAGTATGTTGAGATGGATGGAGAATTCATCAAAACTCCCTGCCAATCTTTTGAGGTGGTCCCTCCAGATGTCTCTACTGCCAAACATATTTCTGCTACTCCTACTACAAAAATAACTCCAACTATGGCTTCTCTCAAAGATGCTAAAGCTATGATCGAAGAGGGTGGTTGCACAGTATGGGGACAACTCCTTGATGTGCCTTACAAGTTCGATAAGCTAGGTCTGGGCTATGCTAATGGAACTCATAAGAATGATCAAAGTCCTCGTTCTGGAGGATTAATGTCACATTTCATCAGCCAATGAGTAAATGCTATTGAAGATGAAGTTCCACCTGTTTCCAAGGAAGTTTGGGATACTTTGGGAGAACCAAGCGGCAAGTATGATTTTCTAGTAAAGTATACCGCTCCTCAGAGTTCTTTTATTGCCATTGAAGACATCGTCCCAACTGGATGGGATTATCAGTTTGAAGATTGCAAAAGTTTCACAAGTCCCATTACTGAGCAATACCAAAGTCCACCTAGTCCGAAAGAAGTCTGGGATACACTGGGAGAACCAAGTGGTAAGTATGACTTTATGGTGAAGTATTCCGCTCCCCTGAGTTCGCAGATCGCTATTGAAGACATCACCCCAACTGGATGGGACAATCATTTCGAAGACAATACTAGTCAGAGACCCGTGCTGTCGCCCGGGTGCATTACTTGTGGTCTAGTCTTTTATAAACGATACGAAAAATGTGAAGTAAAGAAGTTTGACCAAAATGTATTTAAGAAATGGAAATTAACAATATAAAAAAAGTTTTACTAAGAAAATTTTAGTAAGAAAATAGTTCTAAGTTAAAATAGTAATCCACAAAAAAAATTGATAAGGCTTGATCGCTTCAAAAAAATAAGTGTTATGGTCATAGTGACTCGTGCAGCTGCACAAATCAATTCGTTCATATCTTTCATTTGATAAGGTTTGATCGTTTTAAAAAAACTAAGTATTATGGTGCTAGTGACCCGCACGGATAAATTTATTTTTTAAACTCAAAATAAAGATTTTGTTTTTTAAATAAAAGTCATTGTTAATTAAAATAAAATAGATATTGTATTGATAGTGACCCGTAAGATTAAACATTTTATTATCATAAAAATTCAATTATATTAAATAAATATAAATAAAATAAATAAAATAAAAAAGGACCAATGAAGAAAGAAAAAAAGAGGAAAATTTTAAAGCACAAGTGATTAAACATCATGATACAAAGTTTCAAAAACTTAAATTTTTGAGCTCCTCTATCAATTATGGAAATGATTAGACATTAGGAAACTTTGACATTATCATTCCAAAAAAAAACTAATGACAGTCTCAGTTTTATGATGGCTAAGTATGGCCACTTATTTATATGTTACAACACAAGTGTATCATAGTATCACAACATTCATATTCAATTGAGTTTAAAACCAGTGTCCGAATAGAATTTATTTGCAATTTCATGTTTCTTCTTTTGCTTGTGCTAATTTATTCAACAAAAGAGAGAGAGAGAGAGAGAGAGAGAGAGAGAGGAACAATCAATATTTTTATTAATCATTTAAATGATGTACATATAATTACAATGATGAAAGCAGACGTAGAAAATAAAAACTAAACCCAACTTAAATTTAACTTCCTAACTTAGACACAATGCATTTCTGGAAAATCTCTCTTTGAGAGATCCCATTCTATTGACAGTCCATACTAAAAGCCTACAGAATGCCTGGGAGCAGCAACAGCGACTGCTACAGCACCAGCTGCACCAAATTGAGATTGTGCTTGCAACAATTTGGCGTCAATAACCGTGACAGGATCATTTAACAGATCATTATTGACCTGCTGGGGATATGGATTGGTATTAAGATCGATAGCTGGTCTGGCTGGAAAACAAATGCAGAAAAGCTCATCCTTCAAATAAACATTGTAATCACTTAAACAAAGTAACAAACACACTAAGAGCTATTAAGCCACAATCCACACATGCATGTAAACAAATCAAAACAGAACAAAAATCATCAAAAGTAAACTCAACAAAGATATCTAGTTAAAAAAACTCGTAGATTCGCATGGATAAAATCATTTCTATACATTAACCTCACATAAAAAAAATTGTTCTAAAATAAAATTAATTAATAAAATTCTCAAGAAATAGCTATTTGTATTTTGTGTTGATTTATACAATATATGACAATAATGGTTTAGTTAAATATATACAATACTCATGAATGAATTTGATTTTTGAAAACGGGTTAACTTGATAAATCATTTTCTATGAGACAAATAGATGCGGGGAATGGTGAGTATTTCATTCTTATTGCCACAGTATCATTCTTATAGCCCTTTTCTGTTGCAATTGAAATCATTATTCCATAAACATACATAAATTCCATAAGAAAGGTATAATGTCTCACATGTTGAAGCAAAATTACTTTTTAAAGTATTTCATATATGTAAAACATGTCATTCAATTACAAAATCCGAAAAATTCAGCCTCAATTCACTGTTGAAGAACCTATTAAGAACTACCTGGGGACATTTATAAACTATGGCCTCACAATATCTTCTACTTTCCTGATAACCCTTTTCCATTCACCATTTTTTATGTATCAACCCTTCTCCATTCACCATATTGACTCTTAGTATATAATAGAGAGTAGATTAAAAAAATCCAAAGTTATAGATGATGTAACCTGAACTTAATCGGACCTAAGTAACAAATACTTTAGATAATACGTAGTTCATGTAGTATACGGATACTTGAGCTGTACGCTACGTATGCATGGCATTGTAGTTAGTTAGAGTTTGTTACAACTAACTCTTAGTGAGCTACATATAAAAGCCACTATGTAACAGATTTCAGTTAAGCACTTTGATACAACAAATTAGCTTCATCTTCTTCATTCTCTTTTCTCTCAATCTTCTTCACCATTTTTGCTTCACTAATGGAGCTTTGAGTATTGCTTATATGGTATCAGAGCAGGTTCGTCCTGCTCTGCTTTCGCTGCGATATCGTAGTTCGTTTCTTCTCTTCGATTGATTGGTTATGGTGATCGAAGGTTCTTGGAGATTTACTCTTCTTTCTTGATTTCGTTCGTTTTCTTTGCATTGTATCGTTGCTCAAGTTCGGTGCTCGTAGTCATGGCGAGAAATCAGAACAACAACAATTCACAAAATCAAGTGGATCAACTAGATCCATACTACGTTCATCCATCGGAGAATTCATCTACAGTATGCGTCACACCAGCTTTATCTGGTGACAATTATCATGCATGGTCAATGAAGATGAGAAGGGCATTGGCGATGAAGAACAAGTTCAAGTTTGTAGATGGTTCCATACAAGTTCCAAATGAAGATGATCTGAACTATGCTGCATGGCAA
Source organism: Vicia villosa (assembly GCF_029867415.1). NCBI lineage: Eukaryota > Viridiplantae > Streptophyta > Magnoliopsida > Fabales > Fabaceae > Vicia > Vicia villosa. Next base: position 129,260 of record NW_026705713.1, on the reverse strand, counting down.
AGATGCAACAACCTGGTTCATACATGGATCATCAACTCTACTACACCATCAATAGCACAGAGTGTGGTGTTTATTGATAATGCCATTGATATGTGGAATGATCTCAGAGATCGGTTCATGAGAGGAGATCGAATTAGGGTTGCACAGTTGCACCAAGAAATCTCTAATCTCAAGCAAGGTACCAAGAAGATTTCTGACTATTTCACTGAATTGAGAGGATTATGGGAAGAGCTGGATCAATACAGACCAGTCCCAAATTGCAGTTGTAGAATTCCATGCACATGCTTAGCTATGAGGAATGTCAAGAACTTCAAAGCTGAAGACAGAATAATACAGTTCCTGATTGGGCTCAGTGAAGAATATCAGGGAGTGGCATCACAAGTGTTGCTCATGGATCCCATGCCACCTATAAATAGGGTATTCTCTTTAGTCATGCATACGTAGCGTACAGCTCAAGTATCCGTATACTACATGAACTACGTATTATCTAAAGTATTTGTTACTAAGCATGAGTCTGAATGATAATTGTTGGTCTGGAATAATGCTTATCTTTATCTTGTGTATAAGTAATAAACTTGTTTGCATAGGAATCCTAAAGTGTAAAGATCTAGTTCATTTACACTTTTTGAAAAAATGGGACTTCTTAGTGATTAAGACAAAAACAGTAGAGAGCAATAAACATATAGAGTTTAGGAATCATACGATTCATCTTCTAAGGCCAATGTTGACGAATTATTTTTACCTCTCTTGCATTTTGTATCTTGACGACATCACGGAGAACCCCAATGAAATCTGCGTAATGTAGGGTGTGTTTGGATTGGCGGTGGACAGAATTGATTCTAATAGAATTGAGTTTGGTAGAATTGATTCTAGCTGAATTGAGTTTAACAGAATTGATTTATGTTTGGATACATTTTTGTAAAAGTGAGTTGAATAATAAATTACAGTGTAAAAATCATCCAGAATCAATTCTGGAGGTAGAAGCTACAAATTCTAGCTTCAAGTAGAATCAATTCTGGAGACAGAATCAATTCTACTTTTGTCAAACCAAACATCTTAAAATCACCCAGAATTGATTCTACACCTCTAGAATTGCTTTTGGCCTTTTCAAAAGTCGAACCAAACATGCAGGTAGATAACGGAAAAATGAATGGGGTTAAAAAACACAGTGCTATAGAGAAACGTAATACACACATTCATTATGAAGAATAAGTATGATAAGAAAGTATAGAAGCAATACCGTATAAACGGTCAGTTTAAAAGTTTCCCGTTAACAAATCAACAATAGGCTTGAAAATGAACTTGTGTTTTGAAAATGAACTTGCCCTAGACATAAAAGTATTATTTAGTAAAGCTATTGAATGTACCACCATTATAATTGAGCTATGAACAAAATCAAAATGTGTACCTTGATGTTCTGTATAATAGTTTCAAAAGGCTCCTCTCCATTTTGTTCTTTCATGGTCCAGAGGTCGACAATACGAACGACAATCTTCCCGATAATTTTACCCTTGTTTAAATCAGATATCATAATGGGAGGTCTAGACATGATGTTGTGAATTGAAAAGTACAAAATGGAAAAAAAAATCATATATCAAAAAGTTAGAAAACAAATAAACCAGAACCTAGGAGATACATTTCCTAATCAAATGAACTTATATTGTTGTAACTCATACCTCAATAACATATATACAAACATACATTATTTAAGCGATACATCAATAACAAAAATCTTCTACAAAAAACTATGTTGGCTAATCTGGAAAGTTTTGTGTTAAAGAAAAAATTTAACACATCCAATAAGAAGAAACACTTGATATTACAGAAATTGACAGTAAGAAACACTAATGGGTAAGAGAAATTTATGGGTAACATTATTCGATGAAATGAACTTGTGATGTGAGTTATGCATCAAATGCAAATCGAACAAAGAACACTGACAAGTAACCGAAAAATCCATCTCTACTTCATTTTCTGGTTCCCTTTGCCGGATGCATTGTTCAGTTGATAGTTAAGATCTGAGTTTTAATTCAAAAACACTGTAAATCTTAGGGTCAATCTACAGAAACAAATGAAGTGTTTGTTTGATTTGGAAGATGAAAGGTGGATGTAAGTTAAAAATAAAAGAAACATAAAACCTGCAACCAGAAATTCCTAGGTGCGTCGGCGCAAATCTAAGCTGAGAGATGGTGTCGGATGTGTCATTCGGAGAAGGTGACTTTACGAATCCGATTTGGTGAACTTGGGAAGATGAATGGTGATTCGTATGTACACGGTGGTGGAGATATGGCGATTTAGGGTTTTGAATGTAAGAGAGAACAGAGAGGGGGAAAGGGTTAGAAGATAAAGAGGGAGAAAGAGAAAGAATGAATCAGAAATGTTTCGGGTAAAAGATTGTTCCAAATATTAGTATTTGAATTTTAAATTGTGCCAATGAAAAATGAACAGGTGTAACATTCTTTGAGGAGAGTTGAAAAAGGTAGTGTTTAATTTGTTAATTACTTTTATGTCCATGTTGCAGTGCAAATTTATTTTTATGAAAGGGTGTTTTGTCTCTTTGGTCAATTTATTAGTATATGGTAGATAGTAGATGACATTCACAAGCCATGTCGCTCCTGAAGAAGTCTGGGAAACACCAAATAATGAGAATGATTTCCTGATGCAGTACACTGCTCCCCAGAATGCACAAGTCTCCCTCGAAGACATCATCCCAACTGGATGGGACGATCTTATCGAGTATCTCTCTCAGCCAACAGAGGTATCTCAGCCTGGGCTCTCGTATCCAGCAGAGTATCTTGCTCACCCCGAAGGATCAACAGCTCATTTCACCACCAAAAAAATCAATGTTGTGGAAGACGAAGAAGACAGTTGCAACTGGAGCAGCTGGATACTCCCAGCTCACAACAATGGATTGAACAACTGGGAAGCTGAGGATGTGATCTCCTTTAATCAGGAGTAAATGCAATTTCCTGTTTTCGTTGTTTATATGTTCAAAGATAAAAATGGTTCATGTACTATCGAACCATGAACTTAAAAGCCAGGTGCCTTGCCCGAAGCACACTAGTCCTTTTTATAAGGGTTTGTCATATCATGATCATGTTCATTCAATAAAATCATGGGACGTTTGCATATTCAAATTTTGTGATCCTTTTTGTTTCTTTGCTTTATTCATGTTCAAATAGCTATGTGTTCTTACACACACCCACATAATAAATGCAGATTCACATTCACTCTGGATCCTGTTGATAATGATTCTGCTATTGCCAGTCATGACTTTGAAAATTCGATCAACCAAATTGAGGACGAAAGTGAGGAAGACTGTGAAGTACTTAGGGAACTTGCAAGGTTATTAGAACAAGAAGAAAAGACTATACAGCCGCATGAAGAACCAATTGAGGTTATCAACTTGGGCAGTGACGAAGAAAAGAAAGAAGTCAAGATAGGGGCTGATCTAGAAAACAGTGTCAAGCAAAGACTGATTCAAATGTTACAAGACTACCTTGAGATATTCGCTTGGTCCTATGAAGATATGCCTGGTCTTGACACGGATATTGTGGTTCATCGCCTGCCAATCAAAGAAGGTAGCACTCTAGTTAAGCAGAAGCTGCGAAGAAGTAGGCCCGATATGTCCAAGAAAATCAAATACGGGGTTGAGAAGCAATTCAATGCTGGCTTTCTGAAAGTTGTAAGTTATCCTCCATGGATAGCTAACATCGTGCCTGTGCCTAAAAAAGACGGGAAGGTCAGAATGTGTGTAGACTACAGAGATCTGAATCGGGCAAGCCCCAAAGATGATTTCCCTTTACCTCACATCGATGTACTGGTTGACAATACTGTACAATGCAAGGTATTCTCCTTTATGGATGGATTCTCAGGGTACAATCAAATCAAGATGGCGCCCGAAGACATGGAAAAAGCAACCTTCACAACACCCTGGGGAACCTTTTGTTACAAAGTAATGCCCTTTGGTTTAAAGAATGCAGGAGCAACATATCAGCGTGCAATGGTAGCTCTGTTCCATGATATGATTCATCAGGAAATAGAGGTTTATGTCGATGATATGATTGCAAAGTCCAACACCGAAGAAGAACATCTGGGTCATCTGCACAAGCTGTTTGACAGACTCAAGAAGTACATATTGCGACTGAATCCGAACAAGTGTACCTTTGGAGTAAGATCCGGTAAACTCTTAGGTTTCATCGTCAGCAGCAAAGGTATTGAAGTTGATCCTGCCAAGGTCAAAGCCATTCAAGAAATGCCCATACCCCGTACCGAGAAACAAGTCAGAGGATTCTTGGGACGTCTAAACTACATCGCCAGATTTATCGCCCATATGACTACTACTTGTGTGCCAATCTTCAAACTGTTGAAGAAAGATCAAGTGGAAAGATGGAACGACAAATGCCAACTAGCTTTTGATAAGATCAAAGAATATCTTCAAAAACCGCCAATCTTGTTACCACCAGTGGAAGGAAGACCTCTGATAATGTACCTAACAGTGTTAGAAGATTCAATGGGGTGTGTACTGGAACAACATGACGAGTCTGGCCGAAAGGAGCATGCAATCTACTATCTTAGCAAAAATTTTACCGATTGTGAAACAAGATACTCACTACTCGAGAAAACTTGCTGTGCCTTGGTATGGGCGGCTCGCCGACTAAGACAGTATATGCTAAACCATACCACTTTTCTGATCTCCAAAATGGATCCTATCAAGTATGTGTTCGAAAAACCTGCTCTCTCTGGAAGAATAGCAAGATGGAAAATGATCTTAACAGAGTATGACATCCAGTACACTTCACAAAAAGCGATCAAAGGAAGTGTGGTAGCTGATCATCTGGCTCATCAAGAAGTGGATGATTATCAAGCATTGAACTTTGACTTCCCAGATGAAGACATTATGCTAGTTACTGACTACAAACAACCAGGACCAGAGGAAGGACCCGAGCCAGGATCCTGATGGACTATGGTTTTTGATGGAGCCTCTAATGCACTTGGCAATGGCATCGGAGCCGTGATCATTTCTCCTGCAGGAGGACATACACCATTCACTGCCAAATTATGTTTCACTTGCACTAACAATATAGCCGAGTATGAAGCATGTATTCTGGGTCTCAAAGCTGCAATCGATCTAAGAATCAAGTTCCTGGAGGTCTACAGAGACTCGGCTCTTGTAATTTATCAAGTCAAAGAGGAATGGGACACGAAGCACCCGAATCTAATTCCATACAAAGAATATGTGCTGAGTTTGATTCCTTATTTTGAAGAAATCACTTTTGAACATATGCCGCGCGAAGAAAATCAACTGGCTGATGCCTTAGCTACCATGTCATCTATGTTCAAAGTCAGGTGGGACAATGAGGCGCCAATGATCACCATTTACAGATAGGATGAACCAGCCTATTGCAATGAGATTGATACCGAAGGAGTGGAAGAAAAACCATGGTTCCATGAAGTAAAAAGATATCTCGAAGCTTAGGAGTACCCTGAAGGGGCATCCATTAACGATAGAAAGTTTCTAAGAAGATTTGCCGCTAAATTCCTTCTAAGTAATGGAATCATGTACAAACGAAACCATGACTTGACTTTGCTTCGTTGTGTAAACAAGAAGGAAGCAGAACAGATTATGGAAGACATACACGATGGTGCCTTTGGTACTCATTCAAGTGGATATACAATGGCTAAAAAGATCTTAAGAGCAGATTATTACTGGTCTACCATGGAGACAGATTGCCATCATCACACCAGAACTTGTCACAAATGCCAGATATATGCCGACAAAGTACATGTACCTCCAGTCCCATTAAACGTCCTGACGGCTCCTTGGCCTTTTGCAATGGGGGTATTGATATGATTGGAGAAATCAAGCCTACTGCCTCCAATGGACATCGCTTTATCCTGGTCGCTATTGACTACTTCACAAAGTGGGTAGAGGCAGCTTTGTTTGCTTCAGTCACCAAGAATGTTGTGGCCCGGTTTATCAAGCGTAATCTCATTTGTCGGTATGGCATCCCTGATAGGGTCATCACAGACAATGGCACAAATTTAAATAACAGAATGATTACTGAACTCTGCACGCAGTTCAGGATTAAACATCATAATTCCTCTCCATATCGACCAAAGATGAATGGCGCGGTGGAAGCTGCCAACAAGAACATCAAGAAGATCATACAAAAGATGACAGTAACCTACAAAGACTGGCATGAGATGTTACCTTTTGCTCTTCATGGTTATCGCACATCAGCGCGTACTTCAACAGGGGCAACTCCATTTTCCTTAGTCTATGGTATGGAGGCAGTTCTTCCAATTGAAATTCAGATTCCTTCCCTAAGGATTATCAAAGAAGATGATCTAGACGAAGACGATTGGATTCAGACCCGGTTGGACCAGATAAACTTGATTGATGAGAAGAGGCTCGCAGCTATTTGTCATGGTCAGTTGTACCAGAAACGTATGATCAAAGCCTTCAACAAGAAAGTCAAAAGCCAAGCATACCTAACCGGTGATTTGGTTGTCAAACGTATCATCCTACCACAAAGTGACCCCAGGGGCAAGTGGACTCCCACTTATGAGGGACCGTTTGTAATCAAGAAAGTATTCTCCGGCGGAGCCATGTTGCTTACCACTATGGATGGCGAGGATTTCCCACACCCTGTAAATGCGGACATAGTCAAAAAGTATTTCGCTTAAAGAAAAGCTCGCTAAGTTGAAAACCTGAAAGGACGACTTAAGCAAAAAATGAGCGTCTCGGTGGATTGAAAACCTGAAAGGGCGATCCAGGCAAAAGTTAGAGACTAAATAAATAATTATCCCGGTAGGTTGAAAACCTGAAAAGGCAGCCTAGGAAAAAGTTAGGGAATAAAGCGTACGACTATGTCCCGTTTGGCTACCTACTCACCTTCAAGGTTCAACACATCAAAGGCACCAATCAGTTCAATCACTTTCTTCCAACAAGTGAGGGATGAGATACTCGAAGACAGATTGGCAATAGCAGAGTTGAAACTTGACTGGATTGTTTTCACATAGCTATTTATAAGTACTTTTCAAAGTTTTATGACAACTTCCTACTACTAGGATTTTTGTCTCCTTGTACTAATCCGCCTACTATGGCTCTCTTCCAAAATTAATACAGCTCATGCTCAAAATCAATGTTTCCATTCTCCTGTTTTGAATACATAAACGTCCCAATGATAATTTTGAATGAACATATGCATTTGAATGTGATTGATGTTTATAAGAAAAACAGGAATAGCATCCTGGTAATCATCTGGACATCATCCCGAAACCGGCATCGGAAGAAAAGTTCCCCAACAGAGATGCGGTTCTCAGCAAATTCCTTAATAAGATTTTTCTCTCCAACAAAGTGATTCGAGAAATCTTATTCCCCAGCAGGGCTGTTCAAGATCACTATCCCCAGAAGGTGTGATCCTCCACACCGAGGCTTGGTCAAATAGTGCATCGGAGGATTACGCATCTTTCTTATTCCCATTCAAAGGGCATCAAAATCAGAACTTTCAAATTACTTTCATCCTCAAGCAGTAGTCAAATATCCCTCAACAGAGCACCCTGGTCCGTAAGGAAGTTCCCCAGTCGAGTATACTCGAACAAGACAGCAAAAATCATCAACAATCACAATGCCTTCGTTTCCAAAATAGCAAGTAGGGATTTATTTTCCCAACCAGAAGTTTGACATGTTTTAAATTGCATAAGTCATACATCATAAGCATATTCATACATAGCATATAATGTTTTATGACAAACACATACATAACATGCACGATTCTCATTTAGATTGAGAATTTCAACATACACATTACATGCATCATGACATTGCATGTCACTAACTTGATTTTTTCAGGTGGACGAATATCCTCAGCAAATTTATTCTCAATCACATGCAGTGTTCCTCTGAATTCTATTCAGACGAACATTCCTCTCAGATATAATCAAGCCAAAGATTCATTGTGAAGGGATCTCTCTTTCCGAATCACATATCAACTCAAAACAAGCAACACAGATCTAAGTCAATACCTCAGACGGTTCCTTAATGGTCTACCTTCAGATCTAAGTTGATACCTTGGACGGTTCCTTCATGATCTACCTTCAGATCTAAGTCGATACCTTAGACGGTTCCTTAAAGCATTCAATCTTCAAGATCCAAAGTGGATACCTCAGACGGTTCCACAATGATCAACCTTCAAAGATCCAAAGCGGATACCTCAGACGGTTCCACAACGATCAACCTTCAAAGATCTAAAGCTGATACCTCAGACGGTTCCACATAGATCAACTTTCAAAATCTAAAGCGGAAAAACTTTGGACAGTTCCGAAACGATCAGCCTCCAAGACTTAAAGCGGTAACCTCGGACGGTTCCGAAACGGTCAACACAGAGGTTTTCAAATCCTTCATCAAGATATAATCAATGGATTCATTCTGATGAACAAACCATCAACACATTTGTCAGATGGCATCTGAAAGCCCATCTCAGGTAATGTTTCGATCTGCCAACAACATTTCTCAGACAACATTCAAATGCAATTTCCAACATCACTTCCGATGGAGGTAAGTGCAAATTTTCAGGGCATCTAAATATTCAATCATCTTCTACCTTCAGATTCCAATCAGTCTCCTCAGGTTTAAGAAGATTGAATAGGGGCAATTGTTATACCCCAAAATTTGCCCGCATCTTTTTCAAGAAGAAGACAACAGACTTCTGTCTAAAAATTGGGAGTTTCATATAATCTTGGATTTTATTTCATAAATATCCTGATTTTATGAATACTCAGTTTTTAGAATTTTTCTTATACAGTATTTTTGGTTCGCTGTTGAATTTATTCTTACACAAACGCCAAGTACTGTTTATTACTTCACACACGCTGTTTATTTGAGATTTATTTGCAGATAAATAGTACTGACGCAATTGGTACAGAATTAAATTTTGCAGGCGCAGAGTCCGGGGATTCAGACTGTATTGGTAACAAGTAAATTATTATTGGTTTTGTTTCCCACTAATTTTTGTATCTCTTCTATTATTTTCAAAATCTCTTCTATTATTTTCAAAATCTCTTCCTTTCTTTTCAAATCTCTTTCTTTCAAATCAAATCCTAACTTTATTCTACACATCTCTCTTTTCAAACCCTACCATACACTTTCTTTCAAATCCTACTACCACTTAAATTTTCCTCTTTTGTACGGAATCACTTCATTCCCCAACGTCTCTATCCTTCTTTTCACTCTATAAACATCTCTCATTTTTTTCATAAATTCTCACATCAAATTTCAACTCACTTCTCAAAACTTCTACCTCATATTTATTTTCTCTTCTTCCCCGGCAAAGATGACAAAGTGGATGGATACGTGTTTTCTTATGGTTATCACTGTTTTGGTGGTGATCATGTCCTTTTTCTGCCTGCATAGTCCTGAAAAATGCGGACCTGGGTTGCTTACACTCCCGATCATCTATATGTTGTTATTTATAGCATGGTTTTTTAATCGTCATTTTTAAAGTTTGTCGTATCTTTTGTTTTCAAATAATGTACCGTTTATTTGTCGTACTGTTCATTATATTATGTAATATTTGTACTGTCAGTATTAAATGTCGTACTATCTGTCGTAATATAGTTTAATTATCCAGGTAACATTATGTGTGTTTTCTACTAGTTAAATATTTGTTTTTCTGTGCATTAAATATTTTTCAAGGTTATTATCGGTAATTTCGTTCGCGTACGGTATATTTTATTTATTTATTATGTTTGTGTTTTTCTAACAACTCATGTAAATAAATTTTCACCATTAACACAACAAAAAAACAAAAAGAAAAAATTAACTTTAACTGTTGAATTTTCACTTTAACTGTTATGTTAATGCTCGGACAGCCAGTTGACAGTCAAACCCGCTGACAGCACGATTCTCCGTGTTTTGTACCATTAATCAAATCAATCTTTTGCATTTCAAAATTCCAAGATTTTTATTCTAGAAGTCTTCTGATAATCACATGATCAGCAGAGACTCAGCACTGCACAAAAATCAGGTACGCTCAACTGTCTCCTACACAAACAGTCCCTAACTAGGGTTTTTTTTATTTTTTCAGGAGAACAAGTTTTTTGAGACCTCAAATGGATTTCATGGACCTCCATATGTCTCAAAGTACCACCATCCAAATTTTCAAACTTCAACTCACTCAGACGCACAGTCAGCAGCTCAAACAGTCAACAGACGACCAGTTTGACCGAAAAGTCAACAGATAGTCAAAAATGAAATTTTTTGTCAACATCCATATTTTGTCAAAAGATTCATCATTTGATCATTGGTTGATCATAATTCATCAAGAAAAGATCAAAAATCAGCAAAACCCTAAGTTTCAAAATTAGGGTTTTCTCCTAAAAAGTCAACTGAACTTTGACTGGCCATAACTCTCTCCTCGTTCATTCAAAAAATTCCAACCAAAGCTTGTTTTGAAGGAAATTAAATTATATTTCAAATGCAATTGATCCCATGGTCATTGGATTCACCATTTGAAAAATATGAGCTCAGACATTACAGGTCATTTTCAAAGTCAACAAAAAGTGGTTTTTTGTCAAAGGCCATAACATCAAGATAACTTCTCCAAATGAAAAGAAGTTTCCAAAGTAGCTTGTAGAGGACATCTTGAGGTTTCTAAAAAGTACAAGAACTCCTTCATATGATCAAAATTGAGGGATTTATGCCTTGTTTAAGTTGGCCATATTTTGGGAAAATGCATGAAATCAACATTGATCAAAAATGTTTTTTTTCCAAAAGGGGCCAAGTTTCCATGATCCAAACATGATTCTAATGGTACTAAGGGCCTCCCACGACCAACCTAAGGCCCATAACATTTTTATTTCTTTTTTTAGTTTAATTTTATTACCTTTAAAATTAAATTAAAAAGAAATGATGCAAGATCATTATCCAAAGCTTTGTCTCTTGTTTGAGTCATCAAGATAGCTTATTTTCTGCAACAAAGAGAAGTACATAGCAGGCCTAGAGCAAGAGGGTGAAGAAAATTCAAAGCCATGGCCAAAGAATTCAAGATTTTTAATATTAAAGAATTCAAAGATTCAAAGATCATCAATGCTTCTTAGCTTAAGTTTGAAGCTCATTCATTGCTTATAAATGAAGTAGGACACTTCAGTAACATACAGACACACAATTTCAGAACCAAATCCATGCTTGTAGCACACTTGTATCATGCTTGAAATATTGTAAGAAATTTGAAATTCGAATTTTAAGTTTCAGTCCAATTCAAGTCCAAATATTCATTCCAAAACATTCCTCAAGTATCATTGAACATTTCCAAATCATTTCCAAGCTTGGAGGCATTCAGAACCGTACCACAGAGCTCACGGTTTGTACTAAGTAAAACCAACATCGAATCCATACTTCCACGTATTTTAAATAATTTTTGATTACATATCCATGTTTAGATTAACCTGATGAACGTTTCTGGATAGTTAATTAAGGTTTGATCACGTATTCAAGAAGATACCATAGTTAGGGTTTTCCAAATCTTTTTAGGGCTTTCCTCTACAGGTAAAATTAGCCTCAATTAAAGGCATGGCTGAATTTGTGAGATTCAGACGACTCCATAGGTACCCTCGCGAAATATTTTTGTGTTGTTTTGCTTGCATTCGTATTGACAGGGCTATAGCAACGATCGGGAACCGTCGCTAAAGGCAGTTGCAGACCTAAAACGACGGTCTAGAGGTTGAAGATGACCACGTGTCGTTCCCTCATTCGCTGGTTTGCGCGCGCGTTTGGTTTTGAAACGAAGGGATCCTGTGCGTTAAGACGTACGCGTTATCATGCTCCCTCTCATTCCAAGCCATCTGATCTCATTAATTCCCCATCCAACGTGCCTGAATGCTCATCCTTACCATAGACCTTCCTATCAACCACACCAGATCATATTTAATATATTTTCCATTTTATTTTATTTTCTTTGTAAAATTAATTTAAAATAGTTTTAAAAATCAGAAAAATAGACAAAAAATATTTTTAGGTTTATAAAATAATATATTATTTTTTGATGCAAAAATATTTTATTTTCCTTTATAATTAAAATATTTTGTTTAATTAATTAGTATATATTTATATATTTGCTTTTTGATTATTTCAACCTATCAAAAAATCAAAAAAAAATATGTTCTTTTTATTAAATTAGGTTTATATATTATAAACTAATTTTGTACATATTTAGAATATTTTTCTCTTTAAGTATAAATTATTTATATAATTATTTGTATAATTATATGTTAATTAGCTTAATAACTTCCAAAACAACATCAAAAATCCAAAAAAAATTAGTTTTATTTTAAAATTAATTAACAAGCAATATGAACATATTTTAGACTTAATTTTTTAGGTTTAAATTTTATTTCTACCTTTTTCTCATTTTAATTAAATTAATTATGCATTAATTCTAATTAAAATCAACCATCTAAAAAATCCAAAAATATTTCCTTTATCTTATTGCAATTTAAATTCCTAGATAAGTGTATAGGTTGTCAAAAATCATGTAAATAGCGTAGTTTACATTTCTCGCACAATCGATGTAATAGCGTAGATTTACTTTCCGCATTTTACATTCCTGCACTTTAATTTCTGTACATATAAAACTGCGTGTATGTCAAAGATAATAACTGAAGCGTTAGATCACTAAATTCAAAAGACAAAAATATCTGAATCAGAACACGATCACACTTGCACCTCTTAGGGTAATCCCTCTGTTACTCTTTTCAAAATCAATTCTACTGTTTCGAATACAAATCCAAACTTTTGTTTACATCCGGTAAAAGGAGAATTTTCTAAAAGAAATAGGAAGAGACCTTATAAACTTAGGGTAGATCTCCTAATTGCTTGCTCAAATCAAAACAACAAATGTCTCACATATTCACTGTTTTTCAAAATAAAACTTTCAAAAAAAGACAATACTTGGTATATATCCAAACAAGAATCATTACGAAGTTAAAGATCTTTTTTCAAAAAACATCTTTCGAAAGATAAAATACTTTGTATACATCCGCACAAGGATCATTACAAAGTCAATTTACAAAGGTATTTTAAAACCATATACAAGCATTTCAAGGCAAGACAAATGATTCAAACAAGTGAGCTAAGCAATTAAGAGCCCATGGATAACCATGGATACAAAGGGGTGCTAATACATTCCCTTTGTATAACCTACCCCCGAACCCAAAATCTCTTAAAGGTCTTTTTCTGTTTCTTTTATAAACCTTTCCTTAATTGGATAAAATAAAAGTCGGTGGCGACTCTCTGATTTTCAAAACTAAAAAAAAATAAAAGAAGAGTCAGTTCGTATCTCACGAGATATAAAAAACCGAGGGCGACAGTGTCAATATTGCACGCATTGCAATAGTTTTATTTTGAGTTTTTGTTACTATTTTATTGAGTTGGTTGTTTCACTCGTTTGTTAGTTTGTGCAGAAGTTCGTGTATGCGCAACAAAGTTCCCAGTGATCAACTTCTTTTTGATCCCGAGATCGAAAGGACCGCTAGGAGGTTAAACAGCAAAACACGAAGAAGAGCAAACATAGCAAGAGCAAGAGACAACGCAACCGCGACATCGTCACGGCAACTGGAAACAATTGACGAGTCGTCAGAAGAACTTTTCTTTCACGAACTATTTGCTGAAGAAGAACAGGAAGTTATTATACAACCCACTGTTGTCAACATGGCTGCTCCTGGTCCATGTGCAAATAGTCCAAGACTCAACCCACAGTTCGCTAGAACTGCCGCCAACGGGCGAACGTCAGAATTGAAGACCGGTATCATACAGTTGATTTGTGCAAGTCCTTTCGCCGGATTGGACCACGAAGATCCGTACACGCATCTTACTCGGTTATATGAGTTAGCAGGTACAACTGGTGTAGCTCAAGCTGATGAAGAGACACTATTCAAGAGGTTGTTCCCACATTCTTTGTTATCTAAGGCAAAAGATTGGTACTTGGATCAACCCGAAACAGTGATGACCGACTGGAATACCTTAGAGGAAAAAAATTTAGAAAGGTTTTACTCTCAAAACCGATTCTTTGAAGCAAAAACAGCAATAGCCGTATTCTCTCAAGGCAGTAATGAATCATTGAATGAAGCATGAGAAAAGTATAAAGCTATGTTGAGAAAGTGCAAAGGACACGATTTTGCAGAAGTTGATCAAATCCACATGTTCCGTAATGGTCTCACACCTACAAACAAGACACTCTTGGATGCCACAGCCGGTGGTTCACTCATGTCCAAGACACCTGCTGAAGCTACTCAGATAATTGAGCGAATGGATCTGAATGATCGTCAGGGTAATCATGATCGAACTGTCAGAGATAAGAAAGCCGGAATTTTGGAATTAAATAACAGTGATGCTCTGCTGGCCCAAAATAAGTTACTAACATCGCAAGTGGAACTCTTAACACAACAAATGTCTAAATTACCACAACAACTCAAGGAGCTGAATGGTGTATCTAATTCTTATCAAGTTGCAAAGTGTGAGTTATGCAAGGGAGAGCATCAGACAGGATTTTGCCCACCGGTGTTGGAAGAAGAAGTGAATTACATGAACAACAACCAAGGGCAAAGGCAGAATCAATATTAGAATCCTCCGTATCAACAAGGTTATCCACCAAGGAATAACAATCAAGGTTTTCAACAAAGGCCACATAATCAAGAGTATCAACAACAAGCCTTCCAACCTTACACTCAACCACCACCGCAACAACAAGGAGGACCGTCAAAGTTAGAAGAAACTATGACACAATTTATGCAAATGTCAATGACAAATCAAAAGAATCAAGAGGCAGCTATAAAGAATCTGGAAACTCAAGTGGGACAACTTGCGAAGCAGATTGCAGCTAATCAATCAAACGGAACATTCTCTGCCAACACTCAAGAGAATCCAAAGGAGCATTGCAGAGCGGTGGTGACAAGGACTGGGCAAAAAGGAAGTAAGCATGAAATTGAAAAGAATGATGTTGAGGATGATACAGAAAAGAAAGATGAAAAACATGATGGAGAGGATGAAGACTATGAAATTATTAATAAAGAGGCTGATGAAGAAAATTTGAATAAAGAAAGTGAAAAAAAAGAAAAACTAAAAAGAAAGACTGTTAGAGAAAAGATGGCAAGCAACGTGATACCAAGTCAATATTTGCAATATCCCCATGCTCCATCAAAGAAGGACAATGCGAGGAAATATGCCAGGTTTATGGAAATTTTTAAACAACTACAAATTAATATTCCATTCTCCGAAGCAATTGCTCAAATGCCAAAATATGCGAAATTCATGAAAGATATCTTGACAAAGAAGAGAAGACCAGAAGAAGAAGTTGTTATACTTGATGCACAATGTAGTGCTATAATATCACGCCTTCCTCAAAAGGCAAGAGATCCTGGAAGAGTCACATTGCCGGTTACAATTGGCAATCAAAATATTGGGAATGGATTGATCGATTTAGGATCAAGTATCAATTTAATTCCTCGATCAATAGTGAGGCAGTTGGGAAATATTGAGATGAAGTCAACAAGAATGACTTTACAATTAGTAGATAAATCAACCACTCTTCCTTATGGAGTTGCACAAGACATGTTAGTGAAAGTTGACAAATTTTTGTTTCCAGTAGATTTCGTTGTGATTGACATGGAAGAAGACAAGGAGTCACCTATCATTCTTGGAAGACCATTCATGAAAACAGCCCGAATGATGATCGATATTGATGATGGTATAATGAAGTTAAGAGTTCAAGATGAAGAGGTATGTTTTAATCTTTTCGATGCCATGAAGCAACCCAAAGACAAGAATGATTGTTTTCGCATGGATGTTACTGAAGAGAGTGTAGTAGAAGTGGCAAACCAAATTCATCTATCTGGCCCTTTAGAGAGATCCCTTGTTGAATCTTTTAATGTACTTACTCAAGAAGAAGAAAAAGAAATCGAGTTATTTTTAAAGGAATTAGAGAAAGGTGGCAACACGATCACAAAGGAGGACAAGGTAGAAGATTTGGGGCTAAAAAAAGGAGCTAAAGAGTCTAAGATAGAATTAAAGCTACTCCCACCTCATTTGAAGTATGTCTTTCTAGATGAAGAGGGAAATAAACCGGTCGTTATCAGTTCCAAGTTGACTACAAAAGAAGAGGCAAGACTCATCCAAATTCTCCAAAAGAATAAAGCTGCAATTGGATGGGTATTGGCGGATTTGAAAGGTATAAGTCCTGCATATTGCATGCACAAGATCATGTTAGAGGAAGAATTCAAACCGGTAGCTCAACCGCAAAGAAGACTAAATCCAACAATGAAAGAGGTAGTAAGGAAAGAGGTGATCAAACTCCTAGAAGCAGGTATGATTTACCCAATTTCTGATAGTGCATGGGTCAGTCCAGTACACGTTGTGCCAAAGAAGGGAGGCATGACTGTAATCCGTAATGAGAAGAACGAACTTATACCAACAAGAACTGTAACCGGGTGGAGAATGTGCATCAATTATCGTAGAGTCAACAAAGCTACGAGAAAAGATCACTTCCCTCTACCATTCATGGATCAAATGCTTGAGAGGTTATCGGGACAGAGTTACTATTGCTTCTTAGATGGGTATTCAGGATACAATCAAATTGTAGTAAACCCAGAAGATCATGAGAAGACAGCTTTTACATGTCCATTTGGAATTTTTGCATATAGAAGGATGCCATTTGGATTATGTAATGCTCCAGCTACTTTCCAACAGAGTATGCAAGCCATATTCTCAGACCTCATTGAAAAAAGTATTGAAGTATTCATGGATGACTTCTCAGTATTTGGAAAAACTTTTGATACATGCTTGAATAATTTGGATGTGGCGCTTGGAAGATGTATTGAGACCAATCTGATTTTAAATTGGGAAAAGTGCCATTTCATGGTAACTGAAGGAATTGTACTCGGACACAAAGTATCTTCAAGAGGACTTGAAGTTGACCAAGCCAAGGTGGAGGTAATTTCAAAACTTCCACCTCCAATAAATGTCAAAGGAGTAAGAAGCTTTTTAGGTCATGCAGGATTCTATAGAAGATTCGTAAAAGATTTTTCAAAGATTGCCAAGCCTTTGAGTAATTTACTCAACCAAGGTACATGTTTTAATTTTGATGAATATTGTGTACAAGCTTTCAATGACCTAAAACAACGGCTAGCCACCGCACCTGTGATCGTAGCACCCGATTGGAAAAACCATTTTGAACTTATGTGTGATGCTACCGATTATGCCATAGGTGCGGTATTAGGCCAGCGAAAAGGAAAAATATTTCATGTCATACATTATGCAAGCAAGGTGCTAAATGATGCTCAAGTCAATTATGCTACCACAGAAAAAGAATTGTTAGCTATAGTGTATGCACTTGAAAAATTTAGATCCTATCTCATTGGGTCAAAGGTGGTGATTTACACAGACCATGCGGCCATTAAATATCTGCTTACTAAACCGGATTCGAAGCAAAGACTCATTTGTTGGGTTCTTCTTTTGCAAGAATTTGACATAGAAATCCGGGATAAAAAAGGTTCAGAAAATGTGGTAGCAGATCATTTATCCCGTTTGGTCAATGTAAATGTCACCAACCAAGAAGCTGAAATAAATGATAAGTTTCCGGATGAACAACTTTTTCAACTCCAAATAAGACCTTGGCCCGCCGATCTTGCTAATTATAAAGCAACCGGTATGATACCGGAGGACTTTGATTGGAACAAAAAGAAAAAGTTGTTAGCCGATGCAAAATACTATGTGTGGGACGACCCATATTTGTTCAAGATAGGTAAGGATGGCATTTTAAGAAGATGTGTTACTGAAGAAGAAGCCCAACAAATCTTGTGGCACTGTCATAATTCACCTAGTGGTGGGCATTTCAACGGATGGAGGACGGCAACAAAAGTTCTCCAATTCGGGTTTTTCTGGCCTACTATTTTCAAAGACGCCCACCATCATGCAAAGAATTGTGACAAATGTCACAGAGTTGGTGGGATAAGTAAAAGAGATGAGATGCCGCTTCAAACCATTATTGAAGTAGAAGTTTTTGATTGTTGGGGCATCGGTTTCATGGGACCATTTCTTCCTTCTTTTCCTAATGAATATATTCTAGTTGCAGTGGATTATGTCTCCAAGTGGGTAGAAGCCATCTCCACACCAAAAGCGGATGCCAAAACTGTGCTAAAATTTTTAAATCGAAACATATTCACACGTTTTGGCATGCCTAGAGTGATTATAAGCGATGGTGGATCTCACTTTGTTAACGAACAGGTAGCGAAAGTGCTGGACAAGTATCATATCAACCACAAGATAGCGTCACCTTATCATCCCCAAACCAATGGGCAAGCAGAGATCTCAAACAGAGCAATCAAGAATATTCTAGAGAAGACTGTGTCAGAATCCCGAAAAGACTGGTCGGTAAGGATTGATGATGCCTTGTGGGCCTATAGGACAGCATACAAAGCACCGATTGGTGCATCTTCGTTCCAAATGGTTTATGGTAAGGCATGTCACCTCCCGGTAGAGGTGGAACACAAAGCATTATGGGCCTTACGATTCTTCAATAGAGATGATAGTTTGGCTTATAAGAAAAGGAAGAATCAAATCCATGAGCTTGAGGAATTCAGGTACCTAGCATATGAGTCTAATAAAATGTACAAGGAAAATATGAAAAGGTACCATGATAAGAGAATCAAGAAGAAAGAGTTTAAAGTGGGAGACCTGGTTCTACTTTTCAATTCTAGACTTAAGCTCTTCCCGGGAAAACTAAAGTCTAAGTGGTCCGGACCGTTCGTAATTAAGGAAATCAAACCATATGGTGCCATTACTATCGAGGATAGTAAGAGTAAAGAAAGTTGAACCGTTAATGGAGAACGGTTAAAGAACTACCTTGGGGGAGAGTTTGATAGAGAAGTGTGCAAAATCTCACTTTTGAGCACATAATAGAAGGATTTCAATCGTCGAGCCATGCGACGTTAAACGAAGCGCTTGTTGGGAGGCAACCCAACAGAGTAAGTTCTTTTGTTTTTCTTTTATTATTTATTTGTATCATCATATCAGTGCAATGAGAGTAGGAAGGTGTAACAGTTTGCAAATAGGATGTGATTCGCAAAGCCGCGTCGCGAGTAAAATGGGCGCGCCGCGAAGCCAAATAGAAAGTTTGGCGCGCCGCGAGTATAAATGTGTGCGCCGCGGTAGTGCGAAACTCAGCATTTATTTGGAAACTGTACAGTTCCCCCTCATTCTATATTTCAAAACCTCAGTACTCCTCAGAGAGAAAAATAGTGGATTTGCAGTTCTCATCCAAAAATCTCGTTCATTCTCACTTTAATCAGGATCAAGGTATGTACCCCTTTATCTATTCTTGTGTTCATTACCAAGTATGTCAAGTTGCAACTCAGATCTTTAGATATTATGAATAGATGTAGGATTCATGAAAGTTTGGAACCCTAGGGTAGATGACAAGCATCTAATGTGAATTGAGACTGTAGGAGTGATTGAGGGCATTAGGAGCCTCAGATAACACCCACTACAGTCAAACCCTAACAGTTGCGTCACAGCCGCGCCGCGACTGGGTGAGAAATCTTCCTATTGTTTTGTTTTTCTGATCCTAACATAGTATCTGCTGTCTGTTTCTATATGTTATGTTAAATGCAGATGAATCCCTCCAAAAGAGGACGCACCAAGACAACAAGTTCTGGTCCTAGGGGAGCATGTGCTTCGACTGATCAGGCTGAGCGATTTTTGGGTCGGGCTCAGGCAGAGAGATTCAAGGATTTGGGGTCCCGAACCATCTTAACTGAGAAGTTGGTCACCACTTTGGGACAAGGAGGAGGTCCTTACTCTACTATGTGGGATTACCTTTGAGCATAGAAACTGGCAGCATGTGTTTCAACCACACACAGTCATTGATTACGACATAGTGAAGGAATTCTACGCTAATGCTATCAAAACCACGGATGAAACGGTGGCCTATACATATCAATCATTTGTGAGAGGAAAAACCGTGGCATTTGATAGAGATTCCATCAATGAATTCTTGGGTGAACCACTCCAATTAGCAGAGGATGAGAAATATTTCTATAGGCAAAATGTGCTTAATTGTGCTGACCTTGTGGACCAGATGTCTGAAAGAATATGCATTCCAGGAAGAGGAACACAACTTAGTAGGCAAGGAAATCCGACCAACTACAACAGGAAGGATCTGAACATCCATGCGAGGGGAATTCTGTCTGTGATCTTGTACAATATCAGGCCAAGGACGCATGTGACCACAATTCCTTTAGATATGGCATTTCTGATGACCGTCATCATGTCTGAGCATACCGTTGATGTCGCATTCATTCTTTCGAATGAATTGCGCCGAGCAGCATTGAGTGACACACAACATGGCATTAATGCCAAATGTGTGCTTCCCCTTTCCGGTCTAATTATGGGATTATGCAAGGAGGCAGAGGTAGAGTGCTCGGGGCAAGGGCATCATGTGATTAACACTTTTATTGATGATGTTTTTATTAACAGGTTTTGTGCAAAGCCATTTTACAGGGACCAAAAGGCTGCAGCTGTCGCGTCTCAAGCTGGACCTTCTGCATCTACAGCACCACCACCTAGTAGTGCATCTGCATTTGATCCTCTGGTTGCTCATTACTATTATTCAGCCATGTTTGAGGCTAACAAGAGGTCTCATATCTTCCTGCACGATGCTATGCAACAGCAGTACAGGAACCTTTCTGCTGCCCCTGAGGAGAGAACTTTCCCGACCCGGGAAAGCTATTTCACATATTGTGGTTGGCCAGAATCCAACCCTTTTCCTGTAGGGGGTGAACGTGTTGAAAATAATAACCAGGCACAAGAGAATGAGGCGGAGGAGGATGCGGATATTGATGTCGAGATTGATTCGATGTTTGATAACTGATATGATGATAATTTCTGTTTTATTGTTGATCTTGTTTTTAGTTATTTTATGAATGGCTGACCTGTACTCTGGTGAACCTTAGGGTCACTATGACTTGCTTTTCGTCTTGGTATTAAAGTTTATGTTAAGTATTGCAAATTGTTTTGTTTTTGTATTTGTCTCAATTTAGAGTGAGTAGTCCTGAAAACACAAAGAAAAGCTCAAGTGAAGAGTAATGAAAGTACTAACAATGGAGCAACATGTATAAAAGTGGTAGTGAGTGAATTTTCAAACAAAATTAGTTTTCACTTTCTTTTTCAATAAGTGACAAGTCAGGTATGAATTTTCAAACTCAAACTCCGAATGTGTGCATGAAACATAGGTTGTTAGTAAATACTTAGCAGAAGTTCTTTATGGTACACTATTTTAGTTGGATCGGCTTAGCCTTAACCATTGTGAGGAAATCTTTCCATTGTTTACTATATGCAGGAGACCATCGATTATTTTGACTTGTTTGTATCATGCTAAACCTTTTGTCGCATCGTTTGTGGAAATCTGTGGAAATGATTTTGGCACTTGTTTGAATCTGAGAGTTCTTTGAGCTGGTTTCATCCTAAAACTTATTTTCTTCTGTGAGAGTGTGATCCTTTGCTAACCATTCTTTGAGCCTGAGGTCAAGGTAAATTTCATCATATGCACCAAGGAAACACCTGGTGAGTTTTGATCTCAATAAAAAGTTTTGTTTTGGACCATCGACCATAAACTTTGGTGATGTGTTTTCTCTTTGACCTTCATAGAAAATAGGGGAGCATTCATATAATCTAAATACAGGTTGATCTCCAAGTTGGGGAGAGTCATAATCAAAAGAAGAGTAAGTATAGGCCGTGATTTGCAAAGGACGAAAGAAATTTGTAGCTTGAAAAAAATAAAAAAGGAAACAAAAGAAGAACAACGTTTGAAAGTAAACAGTTGTTGGAAAAAAAAAAGAGAGAAACATCGAGCTACGAGTGAAAAATAAGAATGGGTGAAAAAGTTTAAGGTATCAAGGAAAAGGAAAGAAGTTGTGATTCGGATGCTTCCCTAGAATAGGAACAACCCTCGTTTATCTTCTTTTCTTTGAATCTAAACCACATTACAACCCTAGAAAGACCTTCTGATTCTTAGATTCCACAGGACTTGATGCTAACAATATGGTGAACGTATGATATGGATCCTTGTTGATTTAATTGTTTGGATAAGTGTTTAACCCCTATTTTATTCATCATAATTTATTATGGGAGTGATTAGTGCTGATTCAACTGCGGTTGTGTAGTGTTTTGAACTTCTGGAGGTAATTTTCAAACAAAATCCGGTTCATGTGTATGTTCTGAGTTTGCAGGGAGATGAAGAGTATCTGAGGTGGTCACTGAATTGAACCATTTGAAAAATCTTTTTGAAAAACTTGTTGCATGATTGTTGGTATGTTTTGTTGTATTCATTGAGGTAAGTACTTTTGTTTAGGGACAAACAAAGCTCTAAGTTGGGGAGAGTTTGTTAGGAGTAAATTAATGGTAAATTCATGTGTTAATATAAGTAAATTCTTTTCTAAAATAATGCAAATTGTGATAGATCCATAGGTTTTTAGTAAGAATTGAACTGAATAAGTTTAGTTCATTTGTAAAGCAAAGCGAATCACTTATGGGTACTATTGATGCAGGTTTGGAGATGAAAAGGAGCTTTATAAGAACATGAAGAGGAAAGAAAGCTGAAGTATTAAAGGCAAAGCAAAAATAAGGAGTTTTAGCAAGGGCGCGCCGCGGGAGTCCAAGACAGCGCCGTGCCAAACTCACTGTTTGTGACCGCGCCGCGGTAATACGTTGTCGCGCCGCGGACGCGACGTTTCAGGCCCAAAAATTATAAATAGAAGCCCTAGTCTTCAAGTAGAGGGACTGACTTTTTGTAAGCGAAATTAGGAGAGCATTCTGATTCTGAAGCTGAGAACAACAATTGAAGGTGGATTCTTTACCAATTGAAGACACTCCTTTGATGAAGATGAATCCCTCCATTAATTCTTGTGTGTTCTTCATGTCTATGGAGAGCTAAATTCCTCTTGTTGAGTTTAAGGTAGTAGTTAGCCTATGAATATGCAATACCATTGATTAACTCCTATGAACAATTGTTTGAATTTATTATCAATAAGAAACCTTGTTTTTATATTAAATTATTGTGGAGTCTTTGATTGAAAGAAAGGATTCTAACTTTTTCCCTAGGTTACTATATTGATTCAGTCCCAATTTGCAGAGATGGAATTGTGATTGAGTTTTCATAATTATCGTTCTTTATTACTATTATCGATATTGATATTCTGAGAGATCGAATCTCATAACGGTAAAAGTTTATCTAATTTGATTTGCAGACATGGAATCATATTTGAGGATAAGTGAAGATAATAATTCAAATGATTGTTCAATTGTGATTTAATTAACAACTTGTATAGGAATAGGTTGATGAACCCTAAAGCTCAACATATCTCTTTAATCGTTAACAAACTTTCAGAATTTGCATTTAAATTATTGTTTAGATTTAATAGCATAGTTATAACCACAAAACAAATTCAACTACTTTTTCTCACTCAAAATAGCCAACTATAGAACGACAGTAATATTAAACCAATCCTTGTGGATACGATATATACCGAAAATATTTACCCACAAATACTTTCAACAGTTATCCCACCAAACTAAGAAATGTTGGTGGAGGAGTTCCAAAAATGGTTCAAGGCAAGACATTTCAACGAGTCCCTCACCCAAAAGCCAATGCTTTAGTTGGGAGAAGTGGTCACCCGAGTAGAGTGCTACATTAAGGGTTAAGAAGCGTGTTCACAATGTTGAAGGCTCACATCACCATAGGAATAATAGGTATACATCACCCACTAAGGGCAAGATTGCATTCAAAATGAAAGGTAAGGCGATAGAGAACTTCATACCTCTAAATACACGCCGTAAGTAGATTTGGCGCGAGGTTCTCCGCCTGCACAATATCCCTACACCATCTGCCCCCATGGAGAAGGTCATGGGTTTTAAACCAGAATGATGGTGCAAGTTTCATAGAGTCAAGGGAAATCATCCTGAAGATTTCTACCGGCTCAAAAAGGAAATCTATAGACTAATACATGAGGTACACCTCAAGAAATATGTGAAAGGCGACTCCTCAAATGCGTAAATCAAGTCTAACTAAAGAATGCAAGATTAAGGTTGAAGCCTTAGGCCCAACAAAGCCAAAGAGATGCCTTAGTGCCAAGGTAGTAAAGCTGCACACCACACACTCAACACTGTAACAAGAGGATTCGTCGGTGGTGGGGAAACCAGTTTCACTCGAAGAAGGTACGCTCGCTAGATCCTGAGTGTAGAAAACATCTCTGAAATCAATACCGAAGTCAAGCGCCAAACTTCGAAAACCATGACCGCCTTTTTAAAGAAAGATGCAGTTGGCATCCATCCTCATGAACACAACCCAATGGTCACTAGCCTCAAGTGGGAATACTGGGAAATTAAAAGAGTTCTCGTGGATCAAAGGAGTTCCACAGGCATACTATACTTGGAGGCGTTTAAAAGACTTTGCCTAAAACCAAAATATTTAAAGGCTTTTAGAGGATCATTGATTGGATTCTTTAGAAGATAGGTACAGGTAAAGGGGTATATCACCTTAAATATCACTTTCGTAGAGCACAATTAAGCTAAAGAAATAAAGGTTAGGTATTTGGTCATTGATGCCCCCTCTTCATACAATATGATTATAGGGCGGGCAAATTTAACTGGTTAGGCACTGCATTGTTTATTCTATTGGATTACTTCATTGATAATTTTTATAGGTAAGTATTCCATCTCTATCGATCGTAAAGACAAGATATTTCACTAGTTTCTCTCTTCGCTTTTGCATAGGGTTAGGGGTTTTAATGAGGCACCTAACTATTATTATTTTAGAGAATATGTATGTTTGGCTACGCTGTTTTTTACAGGAAACCCAAAATCTCAAGGGAAGATCTGCCATGGAAGCAATCCAAAAAGATTGATCTTTGAGTGGGATCCTTGCCACCAATAGAGATGATCATTTTGCTGGATCTTCAAGTGGAATCCTTTTCACCCATATAGGCGATCATTTCGTAGGATCCTCGAGTGGATTCCTTGTCGCCCATAAAGGTGTTCATTTTGTTGGATTCTCTAAAGGGGTCCTTGCCACCCATAGAGGCAATAATTTTTGTGGATCCTCAAATGGGATCCTTGTCGACCATAGATGCGATCATTTTTCTAGATCCTCGAATGGTTCTTTTCCTCCCATAGAGGCGATAATTTCGCTAGATCCCCGAGTGGGGTCCTTTCCGCCCATATAGGCGATCATTTTGTTGTATCCTCGAGTAGGATTCTTGTCGTTCATAGAGGCGATCATTTCGTTGGATTCTCAAGTGAGATCCTTGCCGCCCATATTGGTGATCATTTCGCTAGATCCTTAAGTGGGATCTTTGTCGCCCATAAAGACGATTATTTCATTGGACCCTCAAGTAGGATCCTTGCCACCCATAAAGGAGATCATTTTGCTGGACCCTCAAGTGGGATCCTTGCCACACATATAGGTGAACATTTTGTTGGATCCTAAAGTGGGATCCTTATCGTCCTTATAGATGACCATAACGTCAGATTCTTAAAGCAAGTCCCCTCGCGAGCTATCAAATTATTCCAAAAGGGGTGAGGAGGAAAATGCCCTCAATTAAATGTTAAAGGGTTAAGATCACACAAATAATTACAAATAAGATAAAAATAAGAACAATTAACCTAAATGGTGCCTTCAAGGGGCGCTTCTATTCATTACAATTACAAAATCCCTCAAATTGGCGAAGAAGTACAACAAAAATACAAAAAAGGACAAAGAAATATAAATCCAATGGGGGCCGGAAAACTAATCCATCATTCTTCCTCCCAATGCATCTCCTTCTCAACAACTCTCTTTGGATGAGGCACCAACCTCCATCATCTCTCCTTCGCCCGTAGCAGTCTCGAGGGAGGAGATTTTTCCAAGCTCCAGAGAGACCACTGCCTCCTCATCCACCAGCTCGCCACCATGAACGACTTTGATAAAATCCAGGGGCTCAAATCCACAGCAGGGTAGAGGAAGAGGACCTGGTCCTTGGCACTCTCGAAATAAACGCTAGAAGTAGACACCGCCTTATCGGCGAGCTCAGAAACCTCTTTCTCCAACTCCTTTTGACGAAGGAAAGAAGTATGCAAGGATTCTTGTAGTGATTCCTCTTCAGCAGAGATTTCTTTGGCCTTGGCATTTACATTTACCATATTTTCCTTCCACTTTTCCTAGTCTTTATGGAGGGACTACACCAACCTCTGGATGTCATAGTAAGCAACCACTTGCTTTTAGAGATTCTCCTCCAGCTCTTTTTTCATATTTGTTGTGACTTTCTTGCTCAAAATATTGTAACATGAGCCCCCTTAGTAAAAGGTTATCCTTCATGTTCATAATGGTCGTGGTCAGTTTGGAATAGAGAGCCTGGTAATTAGTGGGGAACTTCTTGGAGAAAGGGAGGTGAGATCTATTGAACCAAAGGGTGTGAAAATCTGAAATTCTATTTCTGAGGGGCATATATTGAACACGACGTTGGAAAAACTGGTCCAACATGTTAAACCAGATTTAACACATAGATGTACGACAACACAAAGTCAATGTTAAAATAATAAATAACACTAGATATTGGTAACACAGTTCGGTGTAACAACACCTACGTCTGGAGGGCACTCTACTCAAGAAAGCAAATTCACTACTCCGAATTAGTACAATTAGTCTTATAGGAAAATTAACCTAATGATGTTCAATGCCTCTTCCTAATCCTAGTGACCTTCTATTTAAATCTCCCCTAAATATTACAACCCCTCTCACTTTCTTTCAATCACTAATCCCAAGTGATAACAACCTTATTGAATATTGAATTTACAACTCAACTAAGAAAAACTAACAACTGTCCCAATTTACTGAAACATAGAGTGATGTAAACAAAGATTCAACATTAACCCTTATGCTTTAGTGTTGAATGTTGAACTCTCATCCCTTTTGCTTTAATTTTGTCCACCATGGACATGTTGCAACTAACTTGGATTAGAAGTTGTTGTTGTGAGTGGAAGATAGCTCGTTGGAGTTATTTTTTGTTTTGGTTTTGTTATTATTCTAAATGTTAGGCTCTGATTTTGTAACATCGGGGTTGGGAATGTTTGCTTTTGGTTATTGTGATTTTTTGAAATGTAATATCATGTTGCTGAAGTTTTGAAGATATTAAGAATAGAACAATACAACTCCATTCTTAATAATATTATCAAAGTTACATCTTTATGAGACTAAATTTCTTGAGGTGTCATGTTGTTATTACTTGCTTTGATGATGATTCCGTCGCAATTAGCCTAATGTTTGGCGAGCGTGTGATGACAGGTGTTGTATGTACTTTATTATTCCTCTACAGTTGCTAAATGTTTCTCATTGTTGAAGGGTTGTCGTCGTGATACCTTAAATTGTTGGGTAATTCTTTTTATATAAGTTTCGAGGTTTAGGGTGTTACAAACAGTCTCAGCAACATGCTCATCTCTGGGCTGCTCGTCTAATCTAACCGTTCGACATCGGGTGCTATGTGGTACGCAAAACTGTTCCGCCAACCGTTTCTAGTGAGAACCAGTTGGAGCCACTCTCCTAGCCCGTAGCTGCAAGATTCTGCTTCATCAGCCCTAGCCCGGGTTATTGCTCTATCCAAATGCCTGCAATAGTATCGTCCTTTCCCATGGTCTTCGTTGCAAAATGTAAAAATGCAAAAAATCAATGAGTTACCGCCGATTATGAAATTTTTAACATTTGAAGTACCGAGATTTTCAAGATTTCCAGTACACCATTGTATGAGTAAATACTAGAAATTATGAAATTCTTAGTAAAAACTCATGAACATATATATATTGTTAAGAGTCCCACATCGGACAATATATGGCCTGAACATGTCCTTATAAGTGGGGGCAATCCTCACCCTACAAGCCGGTTTTGTAGGGTTGAGTAAGGTCCAACCACATTTCTTAACATGGTATCTAGAGCCTACTGAGAGACAATCTTTACCGTGCTTTACCCGGTTGACCCACTGTCGTCCAGTGAGAAATTTTTTGGCAAACCGTGTCATAACTCCGGTTTGCCTTCCATACACTGCCGTGACTCATTTCGGCATCTGTTTTCAAATTTCTCCAGTCGCCGCCGCCATTCGTTGTTGCTGCTATTGTTTCCGGCAATCTTCCGGCTAACTAACCTTACCGGCAGAAACGTCTCCACCAATTCGGTCGATAACTGTTCCAGCTCTGATACCATGTTGAAATACGAGAGACTAAGAGACATTTGAATAAACCGTGTGTTTTGTAAAGCACTACGGAGACTTTATTATATATAGAGAGATTACAACTAATTATATGATATAGTCGATGTGGGACTATTCTATATACAAATATTATTAACACTATATATTTACAAATATCAACATGTTGAAATACGAGAGACTAAGAGACATTTGAATAAATCGTGTGTTTTGTAAAGCACTACAGAGACTTTATTATATATAGAGAGATTAAAACTAATTATATGTTATAGTCGATGTGGGACTATTCTATATACAAATATTATTAACACTATATATTTACAAATATCAACACTCCCCCTCAAGCTTGAGCATATAAGTCAAATGCACCAAGCTTGCCACATATATAATTAGTTCTGGGACTTCGTAAAGATTTTGTAAACACATCTGCTAATTGATCATTGGAGTTGACAAAGCTTGTGACAATGTCGCCTGATTCAATCTTCTCTCTGACAAAGTGACAGTCTATCTCAATATGTTTGGTCCTCTCATGGAAGACTGGATTTGAAGCAATATGCAATGCAACTTGATTATCATCCTACAAGCCGGTTTTGTAGGGTTGAGTTAGGCCCAACCACATTTCTTAACATATATATTGGTATTTTTTAAATTCCCGGTACAAATACAAAGAGTTTTATCTGAAATTTTGAAATTCTTGATAAAAACTCATGAATTCTGGAAAACAACTTACTTTTCACTAAATTTTTTTTATGAAGAGTGAAATTTATAGTATCGTTCGAGAACTTTTGTTAGGTGCAAAAATTTTAAGTGAATTAAAAAAATGGTCTAAAATGTGTGAAGATATAGTCAATTCATTTAAATTATGGGAATGTCAGATATAAATTAGGGGATGATGCTCGTGTAATTGGAGGGTGCCATGATAAAATCCGATGGAATTCTAATACAAGGCCCAATCAACTTCCTTTGGAAGAGCCCATTCTCATTCAGAAATAACAAAATAAACAATTTTAACAATGAACTAAAATAAAACTCTGAATAAAAAAAATACAATTAGTTAAAACCTAAAACAACGAAACTCAGCTCCATCAAACGAACTCAACCGCCGGTAAACGCTGCTGAATCCGTCGCCGGCCACCACAAACACCGTTAAAATTCTCCAGGTTTTCCTTCTTTCATTGATTTATTTAAAAATTTCTCAAGCGCTTGCATTTTGCGGGCGCAATAGCCGTCCCAAAAGAGAATTGCTTCGCCGCATATTCGCGCTAAAGCGGCGCCATTCACAGCATGGAATCGTATCCACGCTTAGAAATTTCCCATAGATGTGAATAGTTACTTTGTTATCAGTTCAATTTTGATGTTTCTTACTCACATGTGGTAGCTAGAACTTTCTAGCATCTTATTTGTTCATTGAGGTTTGATGAAACTTGTTGTTTTGATTGGTATAATGTAAATGTACTAACTTTATTTTTTATTCTATTTTGGCTTTTCTCAGATTATGCTAAATCCCTAATGATGTCTTCTAGGAAAGCCTCAGTAGTTACAGCTAGTTCTCTTTTGAGGTTCTGCAATGGCTGTTATATGTCAAGGACTATCTGCACTGCTGCTGAGAGATGGGATTCTCAGTTTTCTGGTGGTTTTAATTCAGACGCGTCTTCGGGTTACCAACAAAATCAAGGTGGGTTCTATCAGCAAAACGCAAGTGGATCTTATCGGAATAATCATGCTAGTACAGAGCGAATTTCTTATGGGGCTGGTCGAACTGCAGGTGGAGGTCATGTAAATATCACTCAGAATGTAGTTCAAAATAATTCGGCGGAGCATAATGGAAGTTTCAATGGGGACTTTGTTCAAAGCAACTTGAAAATGCAAAAAAATGTTGGGGTAGGTGTTGATAATTCAAGGGGTTTTAGGATGCATCCGAATACTCTTGAGAATCATAGCTGGACACCGGAATCTGGAGAAAAGGTGGAGTATTCCAATGCGGGTAGTTTTCCTAGGCCGTTAGAGTATCAGGGACATCCAAAACGAGACGTTACCGGAAACATTGGTCATTTTCAGCAGACACCAAATGATTACTACGCAAGGAGTAATGAAATGGGTCAACAGAACGTTACCCAAAACATTGGTCATTTTCCGCAGACACATAATGGCTACTATACAAGGAGTAATGAGATGGGTCAACAGTACTCCGCTTATGGACAGTCTCAACAGAGTGTAGACGGTCGATATCCTCCAAATTTTAAATCGGTACAGAAATCAACGGTTGGATCTCATCTATCGAGTAATCCAAAACCTGATGGGGAATCAGTTGATGCATCTAGCGATAATCCATATAGAGGCACACTCGAGGAATTGGATAGTTTTTGCACCGAGGGTAAAGTGAAGGAAGCAGTTGATGTTTTGCAAGTGTTGGAAAAGCTTCATATTCATGTGGATTTGCATCGATGTTTGCAATTGATGAAGCAATGTAGGAAGGCTAGGTCTCTTGACGAGGCAAAAGTTGTACACAGACATGTGTTGCAACATTTGTCACCTCTCAACGTCAGCACATGCAATGAAATATTGGAGATGTATTTTGAATGTGGTTCTGTAGATGATGCAGTCACGGTGTTCAAGAACATGACTGAGCGCGATTCGACTACTTGGTATACTATGATAACGCAGCTTGCTAAGAATGGGTTTGCAGAAGATTCGATTGATATATTTACTCAATTTAAAAGCTTGGGACTAAAACCTGATGGCCAACTGTTTATTGGGGTTTTTAGTGCGTGCAGTATGCTCGGAGATATTAGTGAGGGAATGCTGCACTTTGAAACCATGAGTAGGGACTATGGCATTGTGCCAACTATGGCGCATTATGTCAGTTTAGTAGACATGATCGGTAGTATCGGGCATCTTGGTGAAGCCTTGGAGTTCATCGAAAAGATGCCAATGGAACCAGGCGTAGATGTATGGGAGACTTTGATGAATAGTAGCCGAGTTCATGGAAACACCGAATTGGGGGATCGTTGTGCTGAACTAGTTGAGAAGTTGGATCCTTCTCGTTTGAATGAGAAATCAAAAGCTGGCCTTTTACTCGAAGAAACTTCAGACTCAATAAAAAACAAAGAGCAGAACAAATTAGCAAGCAAAAATCTTCTGGAAGTTCGGAGCAAAATCCATGAATATCGAGCAGGCGATACTTCCCATCCAGAAAATGACAAGATCTATGCTTTGCTTAGAGGTTTAAGGGTGCAAATGAAAGAAGCTGGCTATATTGCTGAGACGAAATATGTGTTGCATGACATAGACCAGGAAGGCAAAGAAGATGCTCTCCTTGCCCACAGTGAGAGACTTGCTGTTGCTTATGGTCTCCTCAATAGTTCTGCTCGCTCTCCCATTAGAGTAATTAAAAACCTCCGTGTTTGTGGTGATTGTCATACTGCTCTAAAGATTATTTCTGATCTCGTCGGAAGAGAACTCATCATCCGAGATGCTAAAAGGTTCCACCATTTTAAAAATGGCCTATGCTCCTGTCGAGATTATTGGTGAACACTAACCTAGGTACTGTCCACCTTTGATAGCTAAATATATATTCTAACTGAAGTTGTCTTGATTTTCCTTTCCATAATTATCTTTGACTAAAATATTTGAAGGAAAATGAACTATGTTTTGAAATTTGTATATCAAAATTTTTTAAGTTTCTGGTATAAATTATAATAAATAATTTAGTTTAAATGTTAAAGTCAATGCAAAAGATACATGTTTTCACTTTTAGTGACATGCTCTTAGGAACAAAGCAAATTTACCAGAGTGTATGTCTTTTGATCATGATTACAAAACTCTGATGCTTTGATTAAAACAAATGATTGCATGACAGTTAAATCTACAATTTGTGGTGCTAATAGTATAGCCTTAATATTGTTTTATAAGATTGACTATAACGGGTTTTAGTTTTCACTTTCATGAATTATAATCTATGATGCATAGGTACGGGTACTACTATGGATAAGACATATAAGATGTTAGAAATATAGACAAATATTATAGAATATTTTTCATATCATCTAACCTCCTCAAACTCAATCTGCCAATTATTGGCCTCTAATCATAATATTGCTATTTATAATCAATTGAGAAACAAAATCATAAGAATAACTAATCCATATGAAAAGTAACCCTAAAAGAAAATCAAAGATACTTATAAAATAATCTTAAAAGAAAATGTAAGATACTAAAAAGTAAAACCAAAATATTATATGATATTTATCACATCATCTAACAGAGAAAAGCCAAGGGAAATTCATCAAATAGAACAAATGGCAAGTATTACACCCTGAATCTGGATTCTACTATTTTTTTCTGAAGAATAGTTATAGAGCAATGACAGAGACTTAATTGAGGGCATTAAAAGCTTTTTTCGAAGATTTGTGGCTAACTACATTATTTGCTTCTGTGTTTGCAACGTGATGTTAATGTATTGTAGAATATACTGCTGCTTCTTTTCGACGTCATCTTATTTGGCATTGAGGTTTTTATTGACTGACAGCAATCTTGTTATGAAGGTGCATCCTGACTCCATGCTGGATTGAATAATGCGGCCGTTGGTATCCATCCCCAAACTCTGCGTAATGAGTAGATAAATCATCAAGTAATGGAGCGTGCATCCATGGAGTCAAAATTGTTATGACTGTCAACATATAACAGAACTCAAATTAATTTACATATAACAGAACTCAAATTAATTTATTAGTGTTATATTCAAAATTTTGTTTGTACTGTTTACTTGCATCTTCTTTGTACCAAAGTGCTGCCTGCAATGCAAATTGACCTAAAAATTTCCTGTTAGATATATACATAGCAGCAGTTTTATATGATGTGTGAAACAATACAAGGGTTAACTAGTCATTCCCTCTTACTATCTTATGAATGTGTTGTTTTATTATTCTTTCATACTATGGTGACTGTAGAACTCTCTGAATGTGTTGTTAGTTGTTACGACTATACTATTATTTTTCTCTCGACATTCTCTCAAGATTCATGATATTTGTCCTCTTCAAGGTTCTTGTAGATGTTGTTGATTGGCTGTAATTTTTGGTAAAACTAATTGTGGTTCTATCCTGTCAAAACCAGTGTCATGACATGCTTTCTGTTGTTGTGAAGTCCTTCCTTATGCAGGCCTTTACCTGATGTCAAGGCCGATGTCATGACATTCGCAGCTGTTCGTTAGTTTCTATTACTACTTATGATTTTATGATCTGATAAGACCTTATGCGCTATATTTGGTAATGATGGATTCTGATCTGTTTTAAGGACGTCTTGGATGATTTTTATTATCAGTTCCTTGTGTTATGGAGATTTGTTTTATTAGGGCAAAAACTATTTTGTGGATCCAAGGCCCAGTTGCTGTATTGCTTGAAGGCTATTTATTCCACGCAGGGGCTGCTGTTGCCGTCAGGGGTTTTTTGGTGGAGAAACTGTTAGAGTTCTTTGTGGTTAAGTTTCTTGTTGTAGTTTTCTTGTAAGCCAAAACAATCATCATGATGATTGTCTTGGTCTAGGTGTTTTGATTTGAGTTGTAAGAAGTACTCAAAGCTTTTAAGCAAGAGTACTATTGTACTTGATCAAAGCTTTTAAGCAAGATCAAGTTGTGTTTTTGAAGAGTGTCTTCTTTTGTTATTCGTTGGTTAGTTTTTCATCACTGCTGTGATTGAGGGGGAGTGAGTAGGAACTCTGGTCTAAGTGGTTTAGATTGAAGTTGCATTGGGTAGATATTAAGTGAAAGGCGTAATCTTGTTTTGTATTACCTTGAATTGATATTACTTATAGTGGACTTCCTCCCTGGCTTGGTAGCCCCCAGATGTAGGTGTGTTTGCACCGAATTGGGTTAACAACTTTCCTGTGTTGTTTTTCTGTTTACACTTTGTTCATTTGTTTAAAAACATTCAGATAGTGATGTCGTGACATCCTGTTAGACATCGCGTGTCTGAGTCCAGAATTTCAATTGGCATCAGAGTAGGCACCCTGCCTGTTTTTACTGGGTGAGATCTAGGGACAGTATTTTCTGGTATTATGGACAAAGAAGGTGGTGGATATAGGATTAGACCACCCATTCTGGATGGCTCTAATTATGATTATTGGAAACCTCGCATGGTGGCCTTTCTGAAATCCGTGGATAGCAAAGCATGGAGAGCTGTGAACAAAGGATGGGAACATCCTGTTATTACTGAAAAGGATGGCAAGAAAACTCTTAAACCAGAGGAAGAATGGGACAAAGATGAAGAGGCATTGGCGCTTGGCAACTCTAAAGCCTTAAATGCTTTATTCAATGGAATTGACAAGAATATATTCAGACTGGTACATCAGTGTGAACTAGCCAAAGATGTCTGGGATACCCTCAAGACTACTCATGAGGGCACCTCCAAAGTGAAGATGTCAAGACTTCAACTGCTAACTACGAAGTTTGAAAATCTAAGGATGAGAGATGATGAAAGTATTAAGGATTTTCATATGAATATACTTGATATTGCTAATACCTCAGGAGCCTTGGGAGAGAAGATGTCTGATGAAAAGCTGGTGAGAAAAATTCTTAGATCCCTACCTAAGAGATTTGACATGAAGGTTACAGCTATAGAAGAGGCACAGGACATCAGCAAAATGAAGGTAGAAGAGTTAATTGGATCTCTTCAAACCTTTGAGATGGGAATCAGTGAGAATTCTGAAAAGAAGAACAAAAGCATAGCCTTTGTGTCCAACTCTCAAGAGGAAGTAGAGGAAAGTAGAGAAGAGAATCTATCTGAATCTATAGCTATGCTTGGCAAACAATTCAACAAAATTATAAGAAGAATGGATCAGAAGCCAAGACCTAATGTCAAGAACATCTCATCTGACATCAGTAGATCTTATGACTCAGGCAGAAGAGCTAAACCAGAAGAAAAATACAATCACAGTAAAGGGATTCAATGTCATGGATGTGAAGGGTATGGACATATTAGAGCTGAATGTCCTACTTATCTCAAGAAACAAAAGAAAGGATTGTCAGTTTCCTGGTCTGATGAAGATTCTGAGAGTGATTTTGAAGAAGAATCAGCTAAACATGTCACAGCCCTTACTGGAGTTTGCAATTCAGATGAAGATTCTAGTGAAGATGAGCTATCCTTTGAAGAGCTGGCAACCTCCTACAGAAAGCTCTGTATCAGAAGTGCTGAAGTGTGTCAACAAGGTGAAAAGCAGAAGAAATACATAGCTCAGTTGGAGGCTGATAACAAAGGGCTTAATGAAACTATATCTGAACTGAATAGTGAAATTATCATGTTACAATCCAAACTTGATCAGATGTCAAAATCAGTAAAAATGTTGAACAGTGGCACGGATATGTTGGAGGAGATTTTGCAGGTTGGAAAAAGTTCAGGAGATATGTCTGGTATAGGATTTGTTGGTGCAAAGAAATATTTCCAAGATAGTAGCAGAACTAAACCTGAAGCTGAGATGTTGAAACCGATGTCAAAACATGTGACTCAACATCACGAGAAAAGTGAAATGAAGAGAAAGTTTCAAAGATGGAGATGTCATTATTGTGGAAGATTTGGACACATTAAGCCTTTTTGCTTCAGATTATATGGATACCCAGATCAAGCTCCTTACTACAAACCTAAGCAGATCATGCACATCCAGAAGCAACAATGGAAACCCAAAAATATGGCTTTAATAGCCCATACATCTCTTAGAGTTTCAGCCAAAGAAGACTGGTATTTTGACAGTGGATGTTCCAGACACATGACTGGACTCAAAAATCTGCTTGTTGATATCAAGAGTCATTCTACTAGTTATGTAACCTTTGGTGATGGAGCTAAAGGAGAAATCAAAGGAGTTGGAAAATTAGATTGTTCAAGAGTGCCAAATTTAGAAGGTGTTTTGTTGGTCAAAGGCCTGACTGCCAATCTCATAAGCATCAGTCAACTATGTGACCAAGGATACCAAGTCAACTTCACCAAAGCTGAGTGTGTGGTTACTAATGAAGAAAAGGAAGTAGTAATGAGGGGTGTCAGATCCAAAGATAACTGCTACTTGTGGGTGTCTCATGAATCCAGCTATTCTACTGTATGCTCTAAGGAAGAAGAAGCAAAGCTGTGGCACCAAAAACTTGGTCACCTTCATCTAAGGGGTATGAAAAGGATTATTTCTCTGGAAGCTGTGAGAGGAATTCCTAAGCTACAAATTGATGAAGGAAGAATATGTGGTGAATGTCAGGTAGGAAAGCAAACCAGGATGTCGCATCCAAAGGTTACACATCTGACTACTTCCAGAGTTCTTGAACTGCTACATATGGACTTGATGGGACCAATGCAAATAGAAAGTCTTGGAGGAAAGAAATATGCTTATGTGGTTGTGGATGACTACTCCAGATACACTTGGGTAAACTTCATCAAAGAAAAGTCAGATGTGTTTGATGTTTTCAAGGACCTATGTCAAAGAATTCAAAGAGAAAAAGAAAATGGTGTTGTAAGAATTAGAAGTGATCATGGAAAGGAATTTGAGAATAAAAAATTTGCTGATTTTTGCTCCTCTGAAGGAATACATCATGAATTCTCTTCCCCTATTACTCCACAGCAAAATGGGGTTGTTGAAAGAAAGAATAGAACTATTCAAGAATCGGCCAGAGCAATGATCCATGCTAAGAATCTTCCTATCTACTTCTGGGCTGAAGCCATGAATACTGCTTGTTATGTCCATAATAGAGTTACATTAAGAAAAGGAACCTCTACCACCCTATATGAGATCTGGAAGGGAAGAAAGCCCACTGTCAAATACTTCCATGTGTTTGGTAGTAGGTGTTACATTCTTGCTGATAGAGATCACAGAAGGAAGATGGATCCCAAGAGTGATGAAGGAATTTTTCTGGGCTACTCTACAAACAGCAGAGCCTATCGAGTGTTCAACTCAAGAACCAGAATAATTATGGAGTCCATAAATGTTGTGGTTGATGATGCCCATAATCAAGCAGATGTCACAGAAGATGTCGGAACATTCTGGGATATTACAGCTGAAGGATCTACAAGAGAAGATGATTGCAGTCCTACTATCACAGAATCTGAGACTGAACCTCCTAACAAGAGTCCATCTATAAGAGTTCAGAAAAATCATCCTAAAGAACTTATTATAGGAGATCTCAACAGTGGAATTACTACAAGGTCAAGAGAAGTTGTCTCAAACTCTTGCTTTGTATCAAAAATTGAACCTAAAAATGTCAAGGAAGCATTAACAGATGAGTTCTGGATTAATGCCATGCAGGAAGAACTAGGCCAGTTTGAAAGGAATGAAGTATGGGAGCTGGTTCCAAGACCAAAACATTCTAATGTCATTGGAACAAAATGGTTCTACAAGAATAAGTCAGATGAACTGGGAACTATAATCAGAAATAAAGCAAGGTTAGTTGCTCAAGGATACACTCAAGTTGAGGGAGTTGACTTTGATGAAACTTTTGCTCCTGTTGCCAGACTTGAGTCAATTAGGCTGTTGTTAGGGGTTGCATGCATTATGAAATTCAAACTATATCAGATGGATGTGAAGAGTGCTTTCTTGAATGGTAATTTGAATGAGGAAGTCTATGTAGAACAACCTAAAGGTTTTGCAGATCCAAACCATCCTGATCATGTGTACAAATTAAGAAAAGCTCTTTATGGTCTGAAACAAGCCCCTAGAGCTTGGTATGAGAGACTAACTGAGTTTCTTACTAGCAACGGATACAGGAAAGGAGGGATAGATAAAACTCTCTTTGTTAAAGATGAAGGAGGAAAGATTCTGATAGCTCAAATCTATGTGGATGATATTGTATTTGGTGGGATGTCAGACAAGATGACTAGACATTTTGTTGAGCAGATGCAATCTGAATTTGAAATGAGTTTAGTTGGAGAATTAACTTACTTTCTTGGGCTGCAAGTCAAACAGATGGAAGACTCAATCTTTCTCTCTCAGAGCAAGTATGCTAGAAATATTGTCAAAGAGTTTGGAATGGAAAATGCTACTCACAAAAGGACACCAGCACCTACTCATTTGAAACTGTCCAAAGATGAAAAGGGAACTAGTGTTGATCAAAGTCTATACAGAAGCATGATAGGAAGTCTGTTGTACCTTACAGCCAGTAGACCTGATATTGCCTTTGCTGTTGGGGTATGTGCTAGATATCAAGCAGAACCCAAAGTCAGTCACATAAATCAAGTCAAGAGGATAATGAAATATGTGAATGGTACCTGTGAGTATGGAATGCTTTACTCTCATGGATGTGAACCCATTCTCACTGGATATTGTGATGCAGACTGGGATGGAAGTGCTGATGACAGAAAAAGTACTTCAGGAGGATGCTTCTTTTTGGGAAATAACCTTATTTCATGGTTCAGCAAGAAACAAAACTGTGTGTCCTTATCCACTGCTGAAGCAGAATATATTGCAGCAGGAAGTAGCTGTTCTCAACTTGTTTGGATGAAACAAATGTTATCAGAATACAATGTCACACAAGATGTCATGACATTATATTGTGACAACTTAAGTGCCATCAACATTTCAAAGAATCCCATTCAGCACAGCAGGACCAAGCATATTGATATTAGACACCACTACATTAGAGATCTTGTTGAGGACAAAATAATTGGCTTGGAACATGTTGCTACAGACCTTCAACTTGCTGACATTTTTACAAAAGCCTTAGATGCAAATCAATTTGAAAATCTAAGAAACAAATTAGGCATTTGTCTTTGTGAAGGATTATAGCAATTAATTGGGTGTGGGGCCAGCACTATTTCTCTCTCCAAATCTTGGATATCATTACACATTAAAGTGTATTTTCCCCCTCTTTTACAAGTTACCCAAACGGTTTCCATTCCTTCAAAACCTCTCCTCCACACTCACGCTATCTCTCTGGTTCTCTGCATTCCAAAATACTTACCCAGCTTTCCATTCTCTCTCATCATGTCTCAAAGTACTCCTTCAAAGCAATCGTCTCCCTCCTCTGAAAAAGCATCGGAGTCTAGGGCACCCAATGTGGTGACTGATCAAGATGTTGTGTTGAATGTCGCACCATTGAACACTGTTCCTCCTTCCGATTCTGCTCGCAGTCAACCAAGAAAGATGCATGCAAGAAAATCAACCGGAGGATCTGTTCCAGAAACTTTTTCTGTCCAGGGTAGAGAGGGCTCTTCCTATGTTCATAATGCGATTGCAAATATTGTCACCAGAATCTTGAATGAAGGGCACAAGGTTGAAGGAATATCTGTTCCTCTAGCCCAAATGCCTGCTTCCGATGATGATCAAGGTGAGCAAGATGATGCCAGCAAAGATCAGGATAAAAATGATGAGACATCTGCTGATAAAAATGATGAGACTCCTGTTGCTAAAGATGTTGAGACATCTGTTAATAATGACGAGACCCCTGTTGCCAAAGATGTTGAAACATCTGAAGCTATCAATGTTGAAGCCTCTGGTACCAAAGATGATGAGACTCTTGCACCTGAGAAAGATGAAGAGGTTCCTGCTGTTCCTGCTAAGAAAGATGAAAACCCTAATGTGCATGATGTGGTGGACCTAGATGAACTTGATGATCCTATTGATATTGCTGATGATGACCTCATCTCCAGCATCTCCAACAGGGTCAAGGCTCGTAAGGGAAAACAAGTTTGTGAGCAACATTCTCTCAAGCCACAGGTTACTCCTCTGAAGACTGTTACTAAAGAAAAGATGAAGAAAGTTCCTACTGGACCCTCAAAGTCTGGAAGCAAAGTTAGTGTGAAGAAGAGGAAGGAAAGAAGCATTTCTGACTCTGAAGCTGATGTCCCAAGTGATGTCCCTGACATCCCCTCCAAGAAGAAGATTGCTGTTACTAAATCTGCTACAAAGGTCCGTGATGTTCCTTTGGATAACATATATCTGCACTATGCTTCTAATGCAATCCAGTGGAAATTTGTGTATCAAAGAAAGCTGGCCCTTGAAAGAGAATTAGCAAATGATGCTCTGGAAAATCAAGAGGTCATGCAGCTCATCAAGACTGCAGGTTTGATTAAGACTGTTTCTCAATTCTCTAAATGTTATGAAATGCTTGTGAAAGAGTTTATTGTCAATTTATCTCAAGACTGTGCTGATGGTAGAACAGATGATTTTCATAAAGTTTATGTTAGAAGAAAATGCATAGAGTTCTCCCCTACTGCTATCAATCACTATCTAGGTAGAAATGCTGAAGCTCAACCTGAGCTTGAAGTAACTGATAATGAGGTTTGCAACACCATCACTGGGGGTAAGGTTAAAAAGTGGCCCATCAAAAGCAAACTGTCTGCTAGTCTCTTGACTGTCAAGTATGCTCTGCTGCATAAAATTGGTTCTGCCAACTGGGTGCCCACCAATCACACCTCTACCATTGCTGTTGGCTTAGGTAGATTCATTTATGCTATAGGGACCAAGACTGTGTTTGACTATGGGACCTATATTTTTGACCAGACTATGAGACATGCAGGTACCTCTGCCACTAAGCTTCCTATTGCCTTTCCATCCCTAATATGTGGAATAATCCTCAAGCAACACCCTGGAATTCTGAAAAGTAAAGATTCTGTATGTAAGAGGGAGAGTGCTTTGTCTTTTCACTACAAGCTGCTGCAGAGGTCTGATGACAAGACATCTGCTGGGACATCACAACCCAGCAAATCTATGAACAAAGCTCTTCTTATTGCTGAGCTAAAAGAGACTTGTCAAGAGTTGGACAACAGGAAGCTGAAACTTGAAAATCTCATCCACAGTCTTGAGCAGTCTACAGATGATGATCTTGCTGGTGAAAAGGGTGGTGACAATATGGATGAAGACAAAGAGGCTGAGGAAGAAGCTGAGGAAGAGGCTGAGGGTGCTGAAAGTGGGAGTAGTGATGCTGCTGAATGGACTAGTAGCTCAAGTGATGACAATCCTGGTGGCTCTAGTGATGAAGACAGTGATGGGTCTGATGATTAGCTCTGCTGAGCTGAATATGTTTTGGCTCCTTTTGTGGCTAAAAAGGGGGAGTATAGTGTGTGTTTGTTGTTTTGATTGTAATGGTTGTAATGGTTGTTTTGTTGTTCTGGTGATCTTTTGGTTTTTTCTTGGACATGGTTATTTTGTGGTTTTCTTTATTTGGGTGTTCTCTGGTTCTCCCTGACAAGGACAAGTGATTTCTGTAACAATTGATTAAGTAGTTGTTCTCTGGTTTTCTGGTGATTAATCAAGTTGAATCAAGTTGCTGCTGTTTCTTCAGAATTTATTTTTCTGTTACAGAATTTATTTTTCTGTTGTTGGCTGCTGTATGCTCTGATATCTGTTTTACATCTATTAGTGTTTTAGCCAAAAATTTGCCAAAGGGGGAGTTTGTAGATGTTGTTGATTGGCTGTAATTTTTGGTAAAACTAATTGTGGTTCTATCCTGTCAAAACCAGTGTCATGACATGCTTTCTGTTGTTGTGAAGTCCTTCCTTATGCAGGCCTTTACCTGATGTCAAGGCCGATGTCATGACATTCGCAGCTGTTCGTTAGTTTCTATTACTACTTATGATTTTATGATCTGATAAGACCTTATGCGCTATATTTGGTAATGATGGATTCTGATCTGTTTTAAGGACGTCTTGGATGATTTTTATTATCAGTTCCTTGTGTTATGGAGATTTGTTTTATTAGGGCAAAAACTATTTTGTGGAT
Source organism: Vicia villosa (assembly GCF_029867415.1). Classification (NCBI taxonomy): domain Eukaryota; kingdom Viridiplantae; phylum Streptophyta; class Magnoliopsida; order Fabales; family Fabaceae; genus Vicia; species Vicia villosa. The sequence continues at coordinate 87,299 of NW_026705713.1, read as the reverse complement.
CCAAGGCCCAGTTGCTGTATTGCTTGAAGGCTATTTATTCCACGCAGGGGCTGCTGTTGCCGTCAGGGGTTTTTTGGTGGAGAAACTGTTAGAGTTCTTTGTGGTTAAGTTTCTTGTTGTAGTTTTCTTGTAAGCCAAAACAATCATCATGATGATTGTCTTGGTCTAGGTGTTTTGATTTGAGTTGTAAGAAGTACTCAAAGCTTTTAAGCAAGAGTACTATTGTACTTGATCAAAGCTTTTAAGCAAGATCAAGTTGTGTTTTTGAAGAGTGTCTTCTTTTGTTATTCGTTGGTTAGTTTTTCATCACTGCTGTGATTGAGGGGGAGTGAGTAGGAACTCTGGTCTAAGTGGTTTAGATTGAAGTTGCATTGGGTAGATATTAAGTGAAAGGCGTAATCTTGTTTTGTATTACCTTGAATTGATATTACTTATAGTGGACTTCCTCCCTGGCTTGGTAGCCCCCAGATGTAGGTGTGTTTGCACCGAACTGGGTTAACAACTTTCCTGTGTTGTTTTTCTGTTTACACTTTGTTCATTTGTTTAAAAACATTCAGATAGTGATGTCGTGACATCCTGTTAGACATCGCGTGTCTGAGTCCAGAATTTCAGTTCTCAATCCAGATTTTGGGCAAGTTACTGCTGAAAAGTCTAAAACCTCAATCAACGATTAGGTTTCATTAGAATATGAAAGTTTCACTAAAATTCAAGAGCATGATACTGGATAGTTCACTCATTCTCATATATTTTTTTTAAAATTTAACAAGGAGAAAACTTAGATGCAGTTTCTTATGTATAATTTTTACTATTTTTCAAATGAAAATATGATAAGTGTAGATTGTGAAAATATGAAAAAAATTACTTATGTCATTTTTATTGGAAAATAGTAAAATTCACATTTAATGAGTTGTATTTATGATTTCTTCATTTAATAATTAGATCGCATCATGTTTTTTTTAAAACAAAATTCGACATCCAACCCTACCGACTAATCCTGGACCCTCCAACCCTACCGACTAATCCGGGACCCTATTAAAACTCCGTATGAATTAACCTAATTCAAGAATTGTTAGAGACCCTATTAAAATTCCGTATGAACTAACCTAATTCAAGAGTTGTTAGATATTACCGAGTTTCAAATTTAACACTGCCGAGATTCAAACTCTTAAATTTGAATCCCTATTTTGTTTGAACAAGTTCAAAATTGGATTTTTTTTTGAGAACCGATTTGAAATCCAATTTTTCTTCGAACTAGATTTAACCCATTCAATTTTTTTTTTTTGCTTTATCCAATTTTTGTTTACCTACTTTTTTATTTTCTTTGTTTTGACAAAGAATTTCATCACAAATTAATTACATGTATGTCATGCAAGATGATAAAATTGAATCTAGCCTAATAATATATCAACTTTTCTTTATATATATATATATATATATATATATATATATATATATATATATATATATATATATATATAGAAAAGTTGATATATTATTAGGCTAGATTCAATTTTATCATCTTGCATGACATACATGTAATTATATATATATATATATATATATATATATATATATATATATATATATATATATATATATATATATATATATATATATATATATATATATATATATATAATTACATGTATGTCATGCAAGATGATAAAATTGAATCTAGCCTAATAATATATCAACTTTTCTATATATATATATATATATATATATATATATATATATATATATATATATATATATATATATATATATATATATATATATATATATATATATATATATATATATATATATATATATATATATATATATATATATATATATATATATATATAGATATAAAAGAAATAGCATAACCTTTTTTCCCAAACAACAAAAGTTTTAAAATCATTCTAAAAAATTTAGCAATTACTAATTAATTTATAAATAATATTTTGACAAAATACCCTTTTAGTCCCTTATCTTTACTTCGTTGTTCATTTTGGTCCTTTAAATTTTAAAAGGACCATTGTAGTCTCTTAAGTTTTCAGACAATATCATTTAACTCTTTTCCGTCCAATTTTCACAAACGGCGATTAATTTTGCATGCGTGACATCTGTTTGTACACGTGACATTTGACATGGCATGTGTTCACCATCAAGGTTATCAAAATGGGCCCCGAGGTAAATATAGGGCACTAAAAAAGGTATTTTGCCTAACATATTTAGCCATCATTATGACACCTCTTTGTATTTTTTTCTGTTGTCCGCCTATAGATTGAGAATCATTTGTACTGGTTTCTTTTTTATATGTAGCTTCGTCTCTACTAGATGAAGAAAAAGCCATCTATCAAGACATAAAATAATCAACATTAAGACACAAATATCATTCACAATAGCATCACCAACATAATGGCATTATCAATAAAAGTGGCATCATCAACACAATGTCATCAATAACCATAAATACATAACAATCAGTAGGCATCATCAACACAATGACATCAACAACAACAAATACATTAGTAACAATTACATCATCAACAACAATGGCATCAACAACAACAATGACATCATAAAAAACAATGGCATCAACAACAGTAAATACATAAGCATCGGTGGTATCATCAACACAATGGCATCAACAACAAAAAATACATAAACAACAATGGAAAATGACAGTACTGTAGATACATGGGGAGAATGTTTACGTACTGGAAACGTGATGAATAAGTACAAAAAAGTTGTCAGATTCTTTGAGTTCATCCCGATAGCTAGACCGAAGGCTAATCAACAACGAAGAACACGATATCGGCTCTTTCCTCGACGGCACGAAAGCACAACAATTGGTTGAAAATGACGTCGTTTCTTCAGGCTTCAAGACGATGTTGTATGTTCCGTTAGGGTTGAAACTGGTTTTGTTTTGTTAGGATTGAAACTGGTTTTACTTTGCCAGGGGTTGAAATTGCATTGTTTTCGTGATGGAAATGAGAATATGGAACTGAAGAGACAAGTTAGCTAGCTCTATTTTCTTAAAGTGAATAAATCATATCATCATCGTTGTTTATTAAAACTGTTGTGATATATGATAAAATTTTATAAAAAAGCGCCAGGTTTTAAGCATTTAAAATTTTTAAAAAATAATGAAAAATATATTAAAATGTTTTTTTTAAACAACCGTGGTGATATAAGATTTATATTATGATATTTTATTAAAAAAACATCAGGTTTTAAGTAATTAAAAATTAGAAAATACTATATCACAATGGTTAGATTAAAGAATCGTAGTGACATCACTCTCTTTTTTTAAATAAAAATGAAAGGTGCAGCTAAAATACTAAAGAAATCATGAATTAGTACGTGCTGAGAATCAGGCGGATTCAGAATCAAGCAAATGAATATCAAACGGATTCGGAATCAAACAAATAAATATGTTTCGGAAAGCTTAAAGAGTTTATTTTAAGACTATGATTTTTATTTTAGGACTTAAGTTCCTAATTAGTACAATTTAATCAAACAACATGAATTGGTACACGCACAAGACAAAATGTTTTGTTGGACTTGTAACTAGTATTTTTCCTACTAAACATAGCGGAATGAGATGTTTATTAAGTGTAATAGGGATATGACCATGGACTTCCCAAGAAGAGACGACGATGAAAGTTCGCCCGAAGGAAGGTATCGCCTCGCCCCGTAGTCTTCCCTCGCTCCTATAGAGTAAATGTGGGATAAGACATTTCTGAGAAAAAGAGAAAGTCAAGGTCATTAACTGACCCACGACTCCATTGAAAATAGGGATTCAACTGTCCACTATAGACTAAATGGGAGGTGTCCATTTCCTAGGAAGCCCTAGGTCCTATAGACTTCTATAAATGCATCTCCTCTCAAGGAGAGAAAGGACATACCCCAAGTAATACATATTATTTACATCCAAAATAGCACAACATTCACTAAAACCTTAATACACGACCTCCAATAATTAAACGCTTGCTACCAAGCATTACCAGTCATCAGCAAAGTTTATCTCCTCACGTGAGTAGATATCCTAAATCACCTAAAAACATCACTATATAGGGCCTCTCGCCGCCGTGGACAAACCCTCACCATTTATTATTTTATAAACATATTAAGGCCTCTGAGTCTCTCTGCCACTGCAGAGAGAACATGCACAACAACAAGGTGCGACCAATGATGATGGAGTAAGGTAATCTAGCTTTGAAGCGAGTGATGGACCCGTCCAAAAAGGGAAAATGACAACCCAACTAGGAAGGACCATACATGATTTTTTATAAGCTGTCAAATAAGGGATACAAGCTAGAAAGCTTGGATAGAGTGGAAGTTCATCGGACCTGGAATGCATCAAGCGTAAGGCATCATTTCAATTAGGAGGATATTTTTATCGTCTCGAATAAATTGTAAAATAAACTTTGAAAGTTATAAATAAAATAACGACCTTGGATAGCATTCATTTCCCTTACAAGTGAAAGGATTTTTTAATGAGGCACCCTAGGCATTTCATAAATATATTATTTTGAGGTGTCAACGAAGCACGAATCGGAACACATAAAGCTCTTAAAGTATTTAAACCAAGACTTCTATTGGGGGAGGCCACCGAAACCCTTTGAGATCTCCAAGTACTTAACCTAAGACCTCCATTAGGTCGACCATAGAAACTCTTTGGGCTCTTCGAGTATTTAACCAAGACCTCCATTGGGGATGGCCACTGGATCTCTCTGGACTCTCTGAGTATTTAACACAAGACCTCCACTAGAGGGAGGCCACCATAATTCTCTGGGCTCTTTGAGTATTTAATCCAAGACCTCCACTAGAGACGACCACTAAAACCCTTTAAACTCTCCGAATATTTAACCCAAGACTTCCACTAAGGGCGGTCATCGTTAGACCAAGATTGTTCAAAGAAAATAAATGCAAAAAAAAAAAATAACGAAATAAAAAAAGATTTATCATTCATAAGCTTGACTTAAATTCAAGTACCATTACATTTCATATTGACCGAAATTAATTTAAAATAGTAAGAGTCAAAAATGTGTTTGAGAGCACAGCAACTCTTGTATGGGCACAAAGTTTAGGCAAAATTTAAGCACACACTCATAAAAGAAAAAGATAAAAAATAAAAATAATTTAATAGTATATTTTTATAAGAGATTAATTATTATACACGGTTGGTATATAAAGTTTTACGCAATCAATTCATCACAACTATTCATAATTATTATTTTAAATATATTTAAAATAAAAATCAAATTTCTTTACACTCTCGATGTTTTCATTTAAATTCTTTTTATAATATTTAAATTTTTATGCCCAAGGTTGTGATCAAGCAGGTATTTCTCTTGAGAGCAACTTAAAATTACATAGACTAATTTGACTATTTGCTCCAGAATATAATACACAGAAAATATAGTTAGGATGTACTGAAGTTGAAACTGATATATTTTAATTAGAAAGCCATCAAAAGTCTACAAAGCATGAGTTGCTTCACCATAATACATACAACATCTAATATTTAGAAGAGATTACTCATACAACTGAAATAAAAACAGAAATAAAAACCAAAACAAAGCCACATGAAAATAACAAACCAATTTGCATATAAAATAATGCTAACTTCTGATAACCATGCTAGTAAACCTTGAGGGCACAAACTTGAAGCTTAGACAACAAAAAAAAACTAATTGATCATTCCTCCCACCGAAAGAAAGTTTTTCTTATAAACAACCACCTGAGAATAATATCTTTTTGCTTTAATACCAATGTTCTCAACAACTCCGGTAGATAAATCAAGACAAGCTAGTTCATCATCATCTTTTCTGAAAAACACATTACCCTTCTTGCCCGATCCAATAGGATGCTCGATACAAGACAATGGTCTAACTTCAAAGAGTTTAGTCCACGATTCCGCAACACCAGCCTCACCCAAAACTGATATTGATATGTTAAAAGAAGGTGAAGTTTTCTTAACATAGCTCAAGATCATAGCAACATGCCCATTCAACACAGCCAAATGCCTATCAACCCTTTTAAAATCATCCAAATTAAAGGGAAAGAGAGTGGTAGTATGCATCTCATTGGTCAAGTTAAACGACACAACATATGTTTCATGATCTGTCTTCCCCCACCAATAGCACACTCCATTCAAGTATACTTCAACACCTTCATCACTCATTAGGTAGCGTTGTCGCATGTCGACATTAATTTTCTTCCATGAGTTGTTTCTAAAACTATATAACTCCCAAAAAGGACCCGATGGCACTGATTGCCAATAATCTTCTAAGCCTCCGATATAAACAATACGTTGAATGATTTTATAGTCATCTTTAACATGATCATAACCAAATCCATGAATAACAAAATGAGTTTCATACTCATGATACAATCCAGCCCTACTCTGAGGAACCCTAGTTAACTCATCAGTAGCGGGATTCCATAACACAATCCTGTAAGAGTATTCTGTATCACATATACAAAGAATACCATTAATAGCAGAACCTACAATATGAGGATTAGAAGGACCATAGTTTGGGCTGAAAGGACATGGCCAGTTCAGTTGCGCTTTGCTTTCAAATTTCTCATCAGATAGAAGATACAACTTGCATTGACGGTGGATGTTATCAAAATGGTTTAGAAGGAGAATAGCTTCATCATCGTGTAGTGAATGATATTTGGAAACCATGTTTTTGCCAAACATATTCATGAAAATAGGGTTTTGAAATAAAAGAGTCAAAGATTTACGCACACAGGTAAAACGATGAACAGATTTTAAAGGTAGTTTAGAGAAAATAGAGAAGATGATATCTTCGGGAACATGGTTACTAACCTTTTCAATTGTTGGCGCCATGGAGTGATTGTTATCTGAAAAGAAAATGGAAGTAGCGTGATGCTGTGTGGAAAAGCAAAGGGAATGTGTGCAGTTGCAAAATTGTTGTGATAAAGTTTGTGGCGGTTGCACTCGCACTTAATAGCAATAAAAGAAATTAAACTCAAAAGTTAATGTCTAGATTGATGTGGTATTTATTAAGTGGAATGTCTCACTTTTCCAATAAAACAGAAACTAAAGTTTAAATACTTTATTTATTCGTTTCTCACAAAAATCAATAATACAGCGGAAATAGTTTTTATTTAAACCAAATCACGGCACACTTGCCACTAACAAACAAATCCACCTCAAACTTGTGGTTCTCCAAAAATTAGAATTTAAAAGCGATACGTAACAAAATTCCATAAGAAAAAAAACATTTGAAATAAATTCCCAAAAATTCCCGTGTTACGTATCAGAGCGACTCCTAAGACTCGATCAAGCAACACGTACTCCCCGCACAGATTAGGTACCTGAGTTACCTGTACTTCCGAAGAAGCACAGACACAACAAACAAGAAGGAAAGGGGTGAGAACTACATTCAATAAATAACAGTGAATAATACATGCTAAGGAGTAGTACTCACACCTATCACACAATATCACATAATCACAATTTAAAAATCAATTACAATAATGCAATATGACTCCATGTCTTGACACAAATGCATGTGGTACCAAACTCGGTTCATTCAATTGAACCCGATTCACTACGGAATCCGGATAATTCGCATACACTCCATTGAGCAACGAATTATCTCCACAACGACTCCACAAGTGAGTCCGGACCTACTAGGCATCTACCAAAGATCTTCACCTAGCAGTCTCCATGCGATGATATGCAATGCACCAAAAACAATATACATATTAAAATATACACAATATGCATATTACACGATCCGCCCGATCCACGATCCCCCTGATCACTCGTAAGCAACGCTTACCGTAATTCACATCGAAATTACAATCGCTGTCCAAATACAGCACACTTGCACATAATAATATCAATACTGATGAAAACCTGTTAACTGTCAATTCTGATCTATACTACTAACCGACCACTGTTAGTTCACTTCCAGATTTTATTATAATTCTATCATCAAAATATGTTCTGGTACTCAAACATTTTCCAGAACTGCTACTGCCAACCATTCACATTAATTTTGCAGTTCACTAATTATACCACCACTTAATTATACTACCACTTAATTAAACTAATTAATTATGTATAAATATTATTTTTAATTAAAGGTAATTATATGGTGTGCATCTAATTAAAGCCATATTCCTATTATTAATTTTCTATTGTAAATGATATATTGATTTAGCATAATGCCTTACTGTAACTTAATCCAAGCAAATATATATATATATATATATATATATATATATATATATATATATATATATATATATATATATATATATATATATATATATATATATATATATATAGGGGACGACTCAAGTGAGAACACTTGGTTATTATGAGAAATGAGAACAATGAATCACGACCATTAAATTTGATTTTAATGGACTGGATTGATTTCTCTTTCTAAGATCCTTAATATTTAATGGACTGGATCTTAGAAAGAGAAACCAATCCAGTCCATTAAAATCAAATTTAATGGTCGTGATTCATTGTTCTCATTTCTCATAATAACCAAGTGTTCTCACTTGAGTCGTCCCCTATATATATATATATATATATATATATATATATATATATATATATATATATATATATATATATATATATATATATATATATATGTGTGAAACAAGCATGGGGCGGCCATCCCATTTATGGGGCCCTCATCCCCAATGCATTATACTAAATGCATTAATATGATGCACTTACAGTAACTAAATCAAAATGAAAACACCATGAACTAAGTGTGGGGCGGTCATCCCATTTATGGGGCCCCCATTCCCAATTAATTATGTTTCTATTAGAAACAATTCCCTATGGTTAAGCATAATGCTACTCTTACAGTAATTAAATTAAAGAAAATAATAGTGAAGTAAGTGTGGGGCGCCCAAATTCACACTTTATTTCCTTAATTCTTATCAGTATCAATTGTCAACATATGATTCCCAGCAATTGTATAATATTTTCACAGACACCCTATCATTGACACACAGCATTTCCAGAGTACGATTCACAATGGATTCACAGCAACAATATCAAACAGTATGACCGCAAGAAGAATACCGATTTCACACAAATTCAATTCTTCGATTATACAAATTATTCAATTCAAATCAAACAGTCAAACCAGACAAAATTAACATATGAAATTCCTACGAGGGAAAGGACCTCTCACTACCCCCTCATGATTAAATCACCTATAATGAACCGATTCTCCCCCCTTACCTCGATTCCGGAAAGCTTGACTCAACAATGGTGAAACCCTCTTGCTTGGCCTCCTTGCTCCTCTCCTCTCAATGTTACGGTTCTTGATTCTAAATGAAAACTAACTTCTCATATCTACCACTAAACCCTTATACTCTTATTACTAAAATACCACTTCTACCCTTAACCACTAATGACTTAGTTTCTCCCTTGTATTAATAACAATAATATTAATAATAATAGTACTAATAATAATATTAATAACAGTAATAATAATAATAATGGCAATATTATTAATACTCTCACTGATAATTAATCTATCCAAGTCTAATATTACTAAATTAATATTATATCGACATCTCTAAATTATCCGTTCCGGTAAGGGTACTTCGCCTACGCGCTCGATCACACACCCAAAACAAGGACAAGCAATTAAAATATAACCTACTGACTAAATAATTTAAAATGGGGTGTTACAGGCCGCCCGCCCCGCCTTAAGTCCGCCAAAAAACGAGCGGGGCGGGCATGCCCGCCAAGTGAAATGGGCAGAAAAATCATGCCCGCCCCGCCAAGATGGCGGGTTGGCGGGCGGCGGACTTGGCCGCCTATTTTTATTTATATTTTTTCTTCATTTTTTTAATAGATTAATAGGTTTTTTTACCTTTTAATTAAATTTTTCACTTATTTTTTAAAATAATTTTTTTTAAAAGCAACTTTTTAACAAGTTTTACTTAAAAAAATTACATATATTTACAAATAAATATATAAAATAAACCATCAAGAATTGGAATTCCTAGAATTAACTAATAAAGAAAATTTTTTGGAGGAGGGGCGGACTTTGGCGGGCGGCGGCCATTGGCGGGGCGGGCAGCGGGTTTTGGCGGGGCGGACTTTGGCGAGCGGCGGGCCTAAAATCCCAACCCAACCCGTCATTTTTTGGCGGGTGCGCGGGCCGGCCCGGCGGGCCTCGGCCTGTTTTGCCACCCCTACTTAAACCTCACTCACTTGATATTTAATATTGCTAACATGTCAGTCCACCAATTTTTCTTACTATTTTTATTTTTTATTTAAATTACACTTAACATTTTCAATGCATCTTTTGAACCGAAAAGTCACATTGAAAAAATGAAAAAACAATCGATGCATTAATTTTTAATTTTCCTCATATTCACTCCCTTTTTTATCCCCCTTTTTCTCTCTTAACTTTTTTATTCTTCCTCATTCCTTTTCTTCCTCATCCCTTGCTGCGTTTTCAATTCCTACTTTTCTCTCTATTCAACTATACAAACCAATATCAAAACTCTTTAATATTGTTTCCTCATCGGTTTCGTGTGAAATCAAATAGACTTCGATAGTGACTGCGATTATTCATGGCTTCTTCTTTAGTAATCACTCCCGACGATGTTTTGGAATCACTCATGAACGTCATTAAAATGAAATGCTCACATGCACAGTAGACACACCATGAAAAGATTATAAGGCAAGTGTGTTTCACTTGGCAAGCGGTTAAACCGCCACTTCTCTTGATCTGTATGGTTTCATTTTTTATTTTAAACGGATGATTATATGGTTTGTTTAGATGATAGGGGAATCTGGTTTGTTTAATTATAAAGATATTGCCTATGAACAAGAAGCAAGAGTTAGAGTTGTAAGTATTGAGAATTTTATTTTTATGATTATTGAAGTCAACTTTTTATATCAACTATTATCTGTTCTTAAAATCCATTATAAAGGGCTTATGAAAATAAACTGAAAAAGTAGTTATTTTAAATTTTCTGCGGGTTTTGATGGGAGAGTCTAATATGAAACAAAGGGATCCTGGAAAGAGAATTAGCAATCTCTTTTAACGTGATTTTCGTAGTTTACATAGATTTAGTTAATATTCTTCATCTTGTGCTTTTTGTAATTGGTTGTACCAAGTTATCATTAAAATTTTGGCATTTGAAACATGTATACCAAACAATCTTTTCATGTTGACAGTTTATCCTAACGAGTCTTCATTTGATTTCTTTTACATTTGCTATACAAACACTAAGATTTATTTAAGGAATGTACATTATGATATTTTCATTATATTATTTAACTTCATTGTTCTTATATCTTTCTCACAAAAAATGTATAAATACTGAAAGGAAGTTTTCTAAAAGATGAATCCATAATGTGCACATGGTCGTGTTAGGCACGACAATATTGTCCATTATCACATGCATAATATTATACATCAAAATAAAGTCTCACCACTCCAATATAGTTGGTTTAATATTTATTATAAAAAAAATATACCACCACATTACACTTAATAAATATTTATATATAATTTAAATTAATTTTTTGGTAATCTTAAATTATAAAATTAAATATAATTGTAAGTTCTAAATATGTTTAATTTTTTATTTGATATCTATCTCTCTTTATCTATTAAATATATCTCTTGAAATCCCCACTAAACTCTTATTAATGTATGTTTAATTTTTTTGAATTACAAGGACAAATCCCTATAAACGTACTTAATTAAATGGATGTTTTTATCTTTTACATATAATTTATCATTTCCTTTTACTTTATACATTAAATCTGATTCACGTATGCAAAAATGAATAGTCATTTCCAACTTTCAATAAAAATTTGAATTGACACTTTGTTCAATGCATAGAGCAACCAAAAGCCGCATAGAGAGTGAGGTATAAACTCTACCTTTACGTCAAAGTTTTTTAAAATAGAAATATAAAGAAAAATTGTATGGTACTCCCTCCTTCCCAAAATAAGTGTCATAGTTGACACTTTCACACAAATTTAGAAAATGTGATAAATAAAAGAGAGAGAATGACAATTTTATCATATTATTCTTATTTGTTATTGGTGTATTCTTATTATCATTAATGCAATGGGAGAGAAATAGTAACTTAAGAATATTAATTAGAGGATACAATTGGAAGATAAAAACTAAAATTGCATTGGAACTAAAAGTGACACTTATTTTGTGACAAATAATTTTTATAAATATGACATTTGTTTTGGGACAGAAGGAGTACATGCATCACATAACTCAAAATTAAAAACGAAAAACTTTTAAATGATTTTAACATAGAAACAAAAAATTAAAAACTAATTATTCAATACTTTTGATTTGGTTATCGGTCAATTTTTATTGTCAATCAATACTTTTGAAAATAATGAAATTTATTAATTATGGTCAATCTCTTAATATTATGGTTATCATTTATAATTATTGCAAAATAAAAATATATAATAAGTGTAATAAAAAATGTATATAATAGTAACATAAGATTTTATTAGATAATTATTACAATTTTAAATTTTTTTTATATTTTTTATGATTTTTTTAATTTTTTTTAACGATAATAATAAATAATTATTACGATTTTATGTATGTGATAAGTGGGTAATAATGAACAACAAAAATAATTTAAATTTTTAATACAAGTCATAAAATTTATTTTAATATCCAAATTAGGTTAATAAAACAATTATTTCAATATCTTTTTTAGTTTTTTTGTGTGATAACTACTGTAAATGTAAATGTATAATAAAAAATTATTATTTTTTAATAAGCGATTTGTATCTGGCGGATTTCGAACCTGAGACCTTGAGAGGAGCACATTTTTAGGATCCATGTGAAACAAAAAACTATTTAATAATTTTAACATAAAAACAAGAAAATAAAAACAGTTTACTTTTTCAAGATAGTTATTATGAAAGGAAAAATATTTATTTTAAAAATTATTTATTTAAAACCGATAAATAATTATTGACTATAATTAATAAATGTAATTATTTATTTTTACAATTACTATTTAAAATTATTTATTGACTTCTTAATATTATAGTTGTTAGTTCTCTATTTTTAGAATTGGTTAAAATTTTGTAAAACAAATAAGAATGTCGATAATTTAATAAATAAGAAAAAAATGTACAACAAAGAAGTCCCACTGAAGTGACAGAACATATTATGTTGAATAAATTTAACATCTAGCATAAAATGTCACATGGGATGTTATGACATCATGCCTTAGCAGAAGTAAAGAGTTTTAATTAAATTGGTGTGATTTAATTACTACAGAAGAATGCAGAATATTCAGGAATATTATCAAATCAAATAAAGGCATATACGCATAACAAGTATGAAGAATCAATAAGAAGATTTGAGGAATCAATCAGAAGAATCAAATCAGAATATTTGAAGATTATATAGTTTCTAAATATGGAGATTGTCATACCCCAAAATGCCTATCACATTTCAATATACTTTGAATCATATAACTCAAGGCTATACAAGAATTGGGTTCACTTACATATCTCCTAAGCAACAAGCCTCCAATTAGGGTTTTCTCTCTCCCAAGGTTCCGACACCTCGAATGGATCCCATGGTCTCTCATATGCTTCAAAGGGTCCTCATGCCAAGATTCAAGCTCTGATTCACAAGATTGCCCAGACAAAAGCTCAAATAGTCAACAGTCGACCAATTTGACATAAAAGTCAACTATGGTCAAATTGCAGTCAAAACTCCTGATTTTTGGTCAACATCAGTATTTTGAAGTCAAATTCATCATTTGATCAAGGGTTGATCATGATTCATCAAGGAAAGTTCAGAAATCCACAAATGTCCAAGTTACTAAATTAGGATTTCTAGGAGAAAGTCAACTAACTTTGACCGATCATATCTCTTTCATAATTTATCATAAATTCCCCAACCAAAGCCTACTCTCAAGGAAATTTCATTCTCTACAACTTTGATGTTGGACCCAAAGCCAAGAAATGCACTATTTAAGAGATATGGGTCAAAACATTACAGGTCCTTCTAGAAGCTCGCAAAAAGATATTTTTTGTCAGGAGCCATATCATCAAGATAAAATCTCCAAATGCAAAATATGTTCCAAAGTGGCTTGTAGAGGACATCTTAAGCTTTCCAAAAAGTCCTAGAACACCTTTATATGATAAAAATTGAGAGAGTTATAATTTCGTAAAGTTAGGCAATTTTGGAGAAATGCACAAAAGTCAATATGAGCAAAAATGAACTTTTGGACCAATGGGCCTAAAAGAGGGGTTTCAAACGTGCTTGTGGGCTATTTGAAGACTCCTGGACCAATTATTTAATGTTTGTAATATTCATTTTATTTATTTGGATTTTAATTCAATTAAATATTAATAATTTGTTTAAAATCAAAGATTGATTTTCCAATCAAATCCAATTAATCAATATGTCAAATATATGGACCTAAATCATGGCAAGAGAGATTGGATCAAAATTGAAGCTAAAATAGAAAGTTTCCAATCAATTTTCAATCAAATATTCAACATGTCAATGGTTGGATTTTATGCAAGTTTTCTGACCTAATTCTCACCCTCTATATAAGTGCATATATTCTGAGCAATAGGGTAACGGAAAAAAGGTGGAAGATAAGGGTTTCAAAGTTACAAAAATTTTCAAGAAGCTAGGGCATGTTGGATTTTTCGGTTCAGTCACTTTCAACCAACACCAGCCATTCCAAACTGTTTCTGAGATGCTATAGGGTAAGAATGATTCATTGGTTGAGTCCCATGCTGCCTAGAACGCGAGTCATATGTTCATCATGCTCCTCATGGTAAGTTTTTCGTTTTCAATTATCTGGTGTGTTTTCATTCAAACTAACCCTACTAACGTGTTCTTAAGGTTGTTTAGAAGAGGTTAGAATCATATAACTGAAGCTTCGGAGCCTATAGCAAGTTAAACCATTGTTAGGGCACAAACAATGAGGGCTTTTGTTCTTGATGATACATTATGTTTCAGTTCAAAACGATCCCACCAATGAGTTTGTGGCACTCTAATTAGGGGATCTGAGTCCCCTTTGATTTTTCTAACATGTATTCTTTGAGTGTTGAATCTACATAGGAATAGCTTCGAAAATTGCAGGTAAATTCGCAGGTGAAAGCGTAGCAAAATCCGCAGGTAAACTGAGGAAGAAGATGAACAGTGCCTGGGACGAAAGTTGAATGCACGCGTAGGGATGTTATTGGCCGGTCAGCGCTTGTGGCTCTCTTTCCACACGTGGCTAACTTTTGTTCGCTAGTCAACAAAGTCCATCCCCTCTCTCCTCGTTTGATTCGGTTATATGTTCCAGTGCTGGGGCCCGCGTTTGACCATTGAACATCCAAATTGATATTTGAGTTTAATATATTTTGATTGGCAACGATACAAATATCAACAAGGCAGCGCTGCTCCACTGGTTCGTAAATGAATTGATGTCCATGCAGATCCCAGTTCGATCCAGGCGATTATGATGCGCTCTCAACCTTACGCCCTCAGATCAATCACGAGGCCAGTACTAACGCTCTAGAGCTTGCGCCCCACCATGGACTTCAAAGACCAGCAACACCAGATCTAAACCCTAGGTTTTTCTAAATTGTTTTATATTTATTTATATGGTTAGTTTTATTCTTTTCTTTTTCTTCTTTAAAAATTGCAAATCTTTTAATTAAAATCAAACTTTTTAAAGATAAACTAATTTAGTTTTTTAGGATTATATTAGTTAAACTGATTTAATTTTTATTTAGGGTTTTATAATAATTCTAATTTAATTTTAATTTAGATCAATTAACTTAGTTTTAGGTTTAATCAATAATTAACTTTTTAGACTTAGGCTAATTTAATCGAATTAGAATTTTTAGGCTAATTAGGTTTATTTAGTCAACTGACTTTTCCTTATCATTTCACTTTAGTGCAGTTAGGCTTAGTAATTACTGGTAGGTGTTTCCCATTAGCCATAGGCTAAGGTTTTACCCTTAGGTTTTTAGCCATGAGGCTTTTAACCCTGATTTTTTCTGAACTCATATTTTATTCGCGATTTCTCTTCTCACCTCCACTCTATGATTGTTGCATGCGTATTTTTATTTTTATTTTTTATATGCCATTTATTTAATAATTTAATTTCCGTCATTTAAAATTCTAGAAACTATAAATAGGTCGCTCATTTGTTTTTTTTGATGTAATAGTAATTAGGACCTTTTATATTCTGCATTTATTTTCTGCACAATATAACTGTTATTTAACTGTGTGGTTAGTAACAATAGGGAGTGACAGGCTTGCTAATTAAAATTAAATCACTAATTTTACAAGATAAAATACCCGAGCTGAATCACTTGATTGTGGCACACACACCTTTAATGGTAACCTTCCTCTTATGCTGCCTTTTCGATTAAATAGTCAAGTCCCTCGTATATAGGGATACCTTAGCCTGCTGCCTACGAACAAAATCATCATAAGAAGATCTCGTCCCTTCTATGTTGCCCATGATAAATGATCTTGGTGATAGTCCCTTCGAATGCTAAGGTATCCTTATTGTTGCCTTAAAATGACTATTATATCCTTCGCTAAAGACTACCTGCCCTCTTTATGGTAGGGACAATTTTATGGCGAACAATAAGCCTCGATAACCCTTTTCACATCCAATGAAAGGACTACCTACCCTCTTTATGGTATGGATAGCTCTTTCAAACAAAATACTTAAAGAACAAGAAAGACAATCTTAGGGTAGGTGCTCTTAAATGCTTGCTCAAACATTCAAATCAAAATCAAATGCTTTTCACACCTCCTTTTTCAAATCAAATTCAAAAAGACTACGCTTATTTACAAGCTAAAATTCTTATTCAAATTTTTCCTATTCACACACTGCACTTCAAACATTTTGAAAATAAAAGTGAGCTAAGCAATTAAGAGCCCATGGATAACCATGGATACAAAGGGTGCTTACACCTTCCCTTTGTATAACTTACCCCCCGAACTCAAAATCTTTTAAAGGTCTTCTTGTTCTTTTAGCCTTTCCTAATTAGATAAAATAAAAGTCGATGGCGACTCTTGCTATCCGCAACATTTTAAAAAAGCCAGTTATCCCACCGTATTACAGAACCGGTGACTCTGCTGGGGATATATTTAAAGAGGGGTTACCTTAAAGTTTATGATCACTTTAATTGTTTGCTTTGTTTGCTTTATTTTTAAGGGTACTGTTTGGGTATTCTCTTGTGTGAAAGATCCTACACCCGGATCTAGTGTACCTTAGGTATGTGGCAATAGACTAAGGAGACTGTACGACTTGTATCGATATGGTTGATCTGGTGGCCGCCGTTAGTGTGACACTTTGGTTTGTCCTGATGTCCCTTGAACATGATCGAGGAGACATTTGGCTGTCGCGTGGTGTCATTAAGCACTAATTTGCCCTTAGAACCCTAGTTGAACTTGACTTTGGCCTATAGGAAGTAGCGAGATGGCTGGCTTTGGATTCCTGACTGAAGCTGGTTGATACTCGATGCTACACTCATTGAGATTGGACTCTAGGGATGTTTTTGGCTGGCCGTTCGAGTGCCATGTTGAGATAATGCCCGCGAGAAAGATTAGGGATATGAGCACCATAGAACCCGATTACTATTCTAGAACAGGTTGAACCAACTAAACTTCAGTGGGGAGGGTACTTACCTATGATCTTCATGCAAGCCTTTAAACCTAAGGACATTTATATGACTTGCTTGTGTGTACTACTAACCCTTTGATTTCCTTGCAGGTTTTATCGTAGGACTTATTCGTCCTTATTACCTTATGCTTTTCCTAATGCATTACATCTTCATGACATCATGACATCATAACATAGCATGTAAACTAACCCTTTCAAGGAACTTAGGGATTTAGGGCGCATGATTTCAGGTGCTCTTATCAAGGAACTGAATTCCTATCAAGGGGAAAGAGGATTTATTTTCCTCTGGCCGCATACCTTCCAATTCAGAGACTCAGTACCTATCAAGGGGCAAGAGGATTTATTTTCCTCTAGCCATGTACCTTCAAATTCAGAGGTATCCCGAATCAGAGGCTATGACCCACTGGATATGGTGAGCTTGATTCCTATAGAAGAACATCCAAGAATCAGATTTCTTCGAACGAAGATGCGACCAAATCATTCTGTAATGTTGCTAACTAAATCCTTAAAGATCCTTGAAAATATTGCATCTGCATTCATAACATCGCATAACAGGTTTCCTACCACAGGTTTCTCATCCTCACTCGATGTTTATTTCACGCACAGATGGATCTCGAGCAATAACAATAAAAGAAATTAAACTCAAAAGTTGGTGTCTAGATTAATGTGGTATTTATTAAGAATTGATTTTATACTCTGCAAAAATGGATATAAAATTGATTTTGATTGAAAATATAATTAATATAAAATTAATTATGATTAAAAATAAATTGAAATAAAATGAAATATTTTTATATAAAGTTTTTAAAAAATAAATACAATAATAAATCTATTATATATTATCTATTATCTATTTATTAAAATCGAAGTACCTGAAAATTTCACTTTTAGCCTTTTTGATTAAAAGTTTAAACTTTTCTAATTTATCATATAAGAAAATTCACTCTTGTTTTTCCATAATCTGCCACGTGGCTGCCTCACAGCTGAGTTCATTTATTTTTCCAAATTCTTTTTATTTATTTTTCCACAAACTTTGGCCCACTTCCAATCTATTTTAATATATAAAAATCAATTACCACCAAATTCCCTTAATTACCCTAATCACAATCAATTAAACATGGTTTTACATACCCCTGAGTGTCATTTTACATCTAATCATGATTACATTCAAACATCCAATTTAATGCAAAACTTCTTCATTGGAACACGCTTTTTATTGCATCTGTGCATTTTCATTGGGTCATGCAGACATAGAGCCAAGTGAAGTCTGCATAATTTCAAATTTGCATACCTTTTCCATTCCTCTCATTCAATTTCGTTGGCCTCTTTTCCATTCCTCTCATTCAATTTCGTTTGCCTCTTGAATCCTATAATAACTACATAATGCATCTCTCATCCACAAGTTCAACCCTAAACCCATTTGCTTTATTCCATACACAACAATATTTTTATTGCTTTTACGGTTTAGTGTATTGGGAATTGTTGAACCATTGTATGAGTCCCTCCATCTATGTCTTTGCATCACCTTTTCTTCTTTCATTCTCTGTTATTTATTTCCACCTTCTTCATTCTTTGCATTCTCAATTTTTTATTCTCTTCCTTTGCTCCTCATTCACTGCTCTACATCATTCAGTTGCTCTGCTTAACTTCAGATTTTACTATTCTGCATATCTACGAATTTGATTTTCAATTTTAATTTCTGATTCTCTAATATAATATAATTTTTGTTTGTTTCGGGATTTTAAATTCAGATACGTGAAGACAAAAGTTTTGCTTTATAATAGATTTGTGATTTGCACCATCATCTGCATTCAGTTTCCTTACCTTTAATTCATTAATGTATTTTTTTGCAGTGACACAGAGGGGAAAATTTGACTGCATCAAGGATATTAACGACCACAAAGAAACGTGGAGTTGATTTAATGAGATGAGAAAGAGAGTATGGTGTTTACTTGATTTTATTACAATAGAGAAGACATAAATCAGAGAAAGAAAAAATGATTTTGGATTGAAATAAGCACTTTTGTGTTTTTGGAGATAAAAAGTTATTTTTACGTTGCTGCTAGGGGTGGAAATAGGCTGGGCCGAGCTAGGCTTTGCCAAGCCTAAGCCTGGCCTGTCAAAAAAACTGAAGCCTAAGCCTGGCCTGTGGCCTATCGTAGGCTTATTTTTTAGGCCTGAGCCTGGCCTTTTCGAAGGTCTGCTTAGCCTGTTAGCCTATATAAAAGCCTATTTGTTTTAGACATATGTATATAAGCAATTAAAATAATGTTTAAATAGACTAACTAACTAAAAGATCAAGAGACTAAAAATTTGTTTTCATTGACTTATTTTAACTTACCTCTTAGCATAATTTTTACAAGACTATTTGTTTAAGAGAACTTATGAAAACAATGTTCATCAGATGTTTTCATCTTATTTTTACAAGTTCTTCAAGATAACCAAATTTTATTTATGTATTTTAATTCAAATTATAAAACATAACATAATGATAATAAAAAAAATTCATATTTATTTAAATAGGCCGGCCTGATAGGCTTAAAAGGCTTCTTTTAGGGCCCGTGGCCTAGCCTTTTTAACTAAATAGGCTTATAAAAAAGCCTAAGCCTTTTCTATTTAAAAGTAATGTGTGGCCTGGCCTGAGCCTATATAGGCTAGCCTGTAGGCCCCTGTTATCGGCCTGACCTATTTCCACCCCTAGTTGCTGCACACAAAATTTACATCACTGCATTCTCTTTCCTTCCTCATGGTTACTTCTTTTATTTATTTTTCTTTAATTTTTAATTAAATGGTGAAATGTCATTTCTTACGAAAAATTCAATATAAAAATAATGAAGATCATTTTTATTAATTATTATTGTTAATTAAGAGTCGTTAGTTTTAATTATTAAGATTTAGTTTTTTTAATAAATAAAGTGAAAGGTTTTAATTTTCCCACTTTATTTTTCTAAACTCTTAACTTTTTATTTTTCTACATTACTCTTACTTTATTTTTTTTTGAAAAAGAAAAAAAATATATGAGAAATAGAAAGTGGAAAAGTTTAATTACATAGCATTCCATTGAGAGAGAGATATATTTTGTTTATTTTTTATTTTTATTAAATATTTTGTTATATTATATGCGTATAGAATGAGTATTATCTTCTAAATATTGCTTTAAAAATTTAGGGTGTTATTATATACATTAATTTTTAATATATAAGACCATCAAATTATCTACTATCTATATAAGAAAATCAATAGCCGATTTAAGGTCATTTTTCATACCCTAATTATCTCATTAATCTCTAAACAATTCTTAGGGTCTATATCAATAATGACATTAATCCACAGAATCTTTTTACGGCTATATAATTAACATTCTTAATTATTTGTTTTTTTCCAAAAATTGCAATTGTCTTTTGGTATAATTGAATGAGAATATGAAAATATTAATTGAATGATAATAAGAAAAATATTTATTCAATGATAATAAGAAATCGGAAGGCAATAATTTTTTATAAATGAATAATTTACATGGACAATAACAATAGGTGAATACACAAAAATCACAAGATCATTTTGGTCCTATAAAAATGGATTTAATAAATTAAGTATGATTTTTTATAAATTTATCTTAAAAAAATATCATAAATTAAAAGAAAATAACTATATTTAATATTATGACTTAATACAAGAAAAAAAATACTTAACTCCTTCTAATAAGAATTTCTGATGATTAATTTTGATTTCAAACTAATAGATAAAAAATATTTATTTAATATTTGATCTAAATTATCTTAAAATAATTGGAATATTCTTACATTACCAAAATATAATATGGTATAATCCATATTTTTTTTTAATTTTCTTATATATGTAATTCATATAAATACTTATTAATAAAACGTTAAATTAATTAATTCAATTTTATTTTGATTTTCAAATTTGTTTTTGATTTAAAGTGTCAATTTTATAGGCAACAATAATTTGCTTCTATAAAAATTGTTTCAATCAATTAAGTATGATTTCTTTTATAAATTTTTTAAGCAAAAATATCATATACCTGATAAAAAATGATATATATTATTATTACATGATACAAATAAAAATAAAATTGACATGAAAAAATGTTAGCATTTATTTATGATAAGATGTTAACATTTATTCTAAAAGTTGATACATATATTTGTTTTTATTAAAAAACATGAGAAAATTATGATTGATGAATAAACAAATTTTTTTATGAAAGACACAAATTTATTTCTTTTTTATATTTAAAACAAAAGGCCAAGATATCAACTATTATATATTTATTTACTATTTATAAAAATATTATATATAAGTAGTGTACATCCTCATATTTAATTCTTTAAAAAAAACTTTTAATATATTTAATTGAAAAAAAATGGGTATATGAATTTCACGGGAGAGTTTAAAATTGGGATTGCAATTTTCTCACGTAAAATTTCAAAAGGAAAGATAAGATTTCACGGGAGAGTTTGACTACGATTCTCTCATATAAAAATTTCACCAAAAATAAAGTGTCTTCATGGTTCGGAGGACCATCTTAAATTCCAATAAATTAAATATATGATTCACTGAAGTTCAATGGAGAGTTAAAAAAGGATTAGGATTTGATTTAATTCATAAATTAAATACGATTTTTCAATTTATTTATTTCAATATAAATTAAAAATTAACTACACACAAATAATTATAAAATGCATTAAATTATTACGTGTCATATATTTACGTTCCAATTAAATTATTACCATTTTTATTATGTGACTCTTTACGTGCCAAATATTTATGTTTCAAATAATTCAATCATGCTTTGTTTCTTTTTCCAATTTAATTATTTTGATTCTCAATGTTAATTGTAGCTAACAAGTCTTAAATGCATTATTACTTTAAATATTAATCATATATATAATCATATTTGACCTAAAGTCTTTTCCCAAACCCTATTATACTTCCAACCGTTTTTCTCGGTTAAAGAAATTAACATATTGGAAACAGAAAATTAACTTTTTGAATTCCCACTCTATTCATTCATCAAATTTTTGTTTCGATTTATAGTAGATTAATGATTCACACCAACCTCTGCGTTTGGTTTACTTGCCTTTTCTTTATGGGTCATGCTAACGAGTGCCCCCGGGGCACTCTTTAAGAATACTAAATAAAGAAAATATTCTTTACAAAAGTCAATATTTCAAATTCCAATACATTTTCAATGCATTAAATACACGCATTTTAAGAAAAACTTACCACTTTAATTACTTAAAGAGTGCCCCAGGGGCACTCGTTAGCATTTCCCTTTCTTTATTAATGTATTTTTTTAGTGACAAAGAGTAGAAAATTTGACTACATCAAGGACATTAACAAAAAAAAAAAGTGGAGATGGTTCGATGGGAGAGCAGTCTCATTTTTCATTAAATTTTCATAATAATCAACATTAAAGTTTATTAATAACAATTATACATTAATCAACCTAATAAAAATATTATGTTGAGTTAACAGCCCCAAATTATTAATCATAGAAATAATAATATTTTTAAAATTAATATATAATAATAATAATATCTCTAAAAGTTATTTATGGCTAAAAAAATTCACACGATTAACTTTTTTTTTTGTTTTCCAATCCTAATTTATTTAATAAAATATTAAATAGTTTTATTTTATTTTATCGCAATAAAGGACCCAATAGAGGTAGATTTTAGTTGTAGTAGGTTTTAGTTGTAGGTGGTAATAATTAATAGTCTTTTTTAATTAGAAGTTTGAAGAAAATGTCATTGGGAATATGTAGTTTTAGGTGATAATAATTAGTCTTCTTTTTTAACATTTGCAATTATTAATATTTTTTAAGAAATAATTGATCTACTATTATAATAACTACTATCATAATAAGAAAATCGATGTCTACCAAAATTAATTTCATGTCCAAGTTTAAACAAATATTTTAATCCGATTTTCATGTCTTCAATTGTCTTTTTTCATCATCAACTCATATTAGCATGCCTTATGTCTTTAATATTTGACAATATCTAAAAACAATCATTATTTCTTTTGCATGCTACAAGTTTTCCAATCAATTTCAATATCTAAAAGTAATTATTACGGTTAATTAATCATAAAAAAGTGAAATTTATATAACTCTCTCCCTTCCATACAATATCAACAAATATATATAGTACCTTGACATAATTCAAATTCAAATAGAGGAATCAATATAAAATAATTGTAAATAAACATACAAAAAAGATTTTGTATAGAATTAAAAATTAAAAATTAAATGCATATAACACCTTTCAATACGCATTATTGTATCTTTCCCATTGAAAATAGTTGACATTACTTCTAATTTATATTCATTTCTTTAATATCTATAAAAAAAATATTTGACATTAATTCTAATTTATATTCATTTCATTAAATATATCAAATATAAAGAAAGAGTTGGTATATAAATCTTTTTCTGTCAAGATTATAAATAAAATTATACGTTATTTTTTATTTAATAAATGTTCTATTTTTGTTATTGGATATGCAATTTGAATTAAATATTTTTGCTGTTTTTATTTCATTACATTAGTATTTTTGATTCGGTATGAGTAGCTAACACAAATATGAGAATTTAACGACATATATGTGATAAGTAACATTAATATTAATAATATACATCTTTTGTACAAATTTTTCTTTGGTAAATCAAATTAAATATATATTTAAAGTTAAATATTGAGATTTAAATGTGTTGCATTGAATTATAATATGTCATTTAATTATTTTTTGTTTCTTGACTTATATAGATGTTATAATTTTTTTTGCAATTTTTTATTTTAATAATTTGAATTTGCAATTTGAATCATGCTCATAAAAAGGCGGGTAGACATACTAGGGGTGGGAGCCCATAAAAATTGTTGATAATGTGTGTCTGCGAAAAAAAAGGCGGGTAGACATACTAGGGGTGGGAGCCCATAAAAATTGTTGATAATGATAGTACATAATAACTACATTATCTCAATTTTTATTTATTTTTTTACTTTTTATCAAGAACTATATTTTTTCAGAGTTAAAATTGTAATCAACAATAATAATTAATTATCTTTAATATTATTTTAATTTTTATCCAACATAAATATCATCATTGAAAACAACTACAAATTGATAAATTAAATTAATATTGATATGATAATCATCATTGAAGAAATTATTTCGCTTAATTAATATATATTTTAATATAATTCTTTAACCATAACCATATTATATTTATTTAATATTTATACCGACTTTACGTGACCCGTGCGGGCGCACGGGTCCTTTACTAGTTTTCCACAAAATCAATACAATCATAAACGGCTTTTATTTCAATCAATTTTTTGATCCTGTGACAGTTAAGAATTATTGATCTTCCATCTCCTTTCATTATATACCATTCCATCTCTATTCCAATATCGAAAACAGTTATCCATCATTACTATGCAACCTAATTTTCCTTATCTCTTTTTCTCTCACTCACTGTTTCCTTCTTCTTCTTCCATCTTCCTCTTTTTCTTCTTCCTTATTCCTTCTTTCATCTCTAACATCTGATCTGATTTTTTATAGCCTTTTTTGCATCAATATAATATAAAATGGACTCTGAGATGTCGGTTCCTCACTCCGAAGTGGTTGTAGTTGAAGGCCCTTAACTTAAGGAAGATATTTTGCTTCTTTCAATTTTAAAACCTTACATTTTGAATAATTATCTTTTATGCTTAGGATTTAGTTTATACTTTTTGATTTTATAGGTTTGGATGAATAAATTGAACCCTCTTATATTTGTTGTGTTGATTTTTATTTATTACTCAAAAACTCATATGGGTTGTTCAGATTCTTACTTGAACCGATCAAAATAACGAGTTTTCGCCAGTGTGTTGTTTCAAATTTGGTAGATTTATGGTGACGACAACACATTTTCGGCGGCGACTGTGGTACTGGTCAAATTCGAAATTGTGTTAATTTCATATTTTAATCTAAAAAACGATGAATAAAAACGATGAATAAAAACTTTTGTGAGTATAACCAATTCAATGTTTGGTTTTCTCAGTAGCTACTAATTTAATTCTTGATATCATACATCGTTGAAGGTCAAAATTTAGATTTTTAGAATTGTTATCATTTATATAATATTGCATTTAGCATAAATTAGAATCATAACAAAAATATAAAATAATATAAATAATATAGTCATTGATATATGATATAGGGTTATTACTTATTAATGAATTAATTGAATAGCAAATGAAATGTTCCCTTGAATATATTGAATATTTTTATGATCTAATATTATTATTACAAAAAATTCTAAATAAATAATATGTACTGAATATGTTTTACTAATATTATTATTAAAAAAATTATAAATGAATAATAAGTACTAAAATATTATTAATGAATTACTTAATTGAATAGCAAAAAGAGTATTATTTTTTTAATACCTTATAACTAAAAAGTTTCTTCTAAAATTTAATGAGATTTTTAATAAGTTATAACTCCTCATTTATTAGGTTAATTAATTAATTAATTCTTTTTGTGGAAAATTATGAAAAATTACTATTTAATTTAACAAAAACATACAAAACCATAATATGTGAAATATTTTAGTAGTAAATTTGAGCTATTTTAAGTTGACTCATATTTAAACTCATTTATTGATTTTAATTATTCTTTATTCATATGTTTGAAAGTTGAATTCCTATACCCTTCCTAAATATCTTCTACATCATGATAAATATATTCAATTAAATCATTACTTTCAATATTTAAAATTATTATGACATCAAATTATTTTAAATTGACCAATAAAAATATTCACATTCATTTAAAACATTTATGTTTATTCACATTTTTCTTATAAATAATCCAACCTAAATATTTAAAATGTTAAAATTTGATGTTTGCTTGAAGTTTTAATAGATAATCAGGGAAAATATATTTATTAAAAATTTTAATAAAAATTGTTTTATCCTAATATAAAAATCATATGAAACTAGGAAATGAAGCAACTGATTAAAATATTAAATAATAAAGAGAATAAATTTACTATTCACGTAAATATTTTTATTAATAATGTCAAAATAAAAATAATATTTATATAGGAGAAAAAAATATTGTTTGATTTAAATATTTTTACATACTACAAAAAAAATAGATACCAATTTATTATCTCTTTCAAAAATAATACATTTTTTTGCTTAGGTAATTTTGTCTTTTATTTTAATTTTATTATAGTTTCGAAAATTATTCATCACCATATCAAACCAACTATTTAATTTTTTTATTGAATAAATATTTGCTGAGTCATATTCATTTACTAAATAGTCTCAAATATTTATTTATTCAAAATTCAATTCATTAATTTAAATTCAAATAAATTTTTAGCACTTCGATCTTAAATAAAATTTAGAAAAAACTAACTTTTTAAAATGCAAAAATAATCATATTATTAAAGGTGAGCATAATAATAAGTTAGTAAACTTATTATTATGCCCACCTTTAACAAAATTATATCGATTAAATTTTTACATTTGAATTTATTTATATTGTACATGTGTATTTAAAAAAATCACAAATCCAAAACCATTCATTTATATTAATTTATTGTAAACTTATTATTTATAAAGTTGAACACAAGTAATATGTAAATACATAATATCAAATTTAAAATCACTATCAATATAAATTAATTGACTCATTCAATCAGTAACATTTTAATTTATTGTTCATTATTCTTTTTGAATAATATTACTCATCATTTAATTAGTCTTCAATTTGTAACGACTTTAACTTATTTATTTTTGTATACGATGAATATAATTTAATTGACTCTTTTTATCCGTCACTGTTTAGTTCACAATTCATTTTTGTATACGATAAATATAATTTAATTGACTCTTATTGTATACTATAATCCTTTACAACGTGCTTATCTAGAAAAGAATAATATTAGATTATAATATCCCACATTGTGTAAGCATGATTATTTATATGCATTATAAGTGACTAAGATGGTGAGTGGATTAGTTAGAACCAAAAGGAATTGGTTGAAAATTAATCAAGTGGCAAGCTTGTAATATTAGCCTAGTCGAGGGGCACTTTGGACATTAAATAATGTTGCATGGACCTAAGACTTGGTAGGTAGAGGGCTTATGATTCCAAGTCAGAATTTTGGAAGAATACAAGAGGAAGAGAAGGGAAAAGATTCAAGTTTCTTATGTCAAGTTCCATTTTCGCAACAATGGTGCAGCTCCCACTAAATCAGGTATATCTCTCTGCTCGTAACTCCGATCGTATCGATTCTGGTCCCGTTGGAAAGCTAACAAAATTCTCTTCGATTTGGTATACTAATTCGCATTCATAGGTGTGGTATTGAAGGAGAAAGTTGAGCTTGAAGTTGTGTCGGTCATGCTGAAAGTTTGAAGAGAGGGATTACGGGTTTGTTGAAGAAGAAGGTGAATCTTTGAACAAGTTAAGGGTCCAATGGCTGCATGATCATCATCTCAACCTCCATTTGATCCAAGGTGAGTCCTTAGTTAGAGACTTTGGGTAGGAATGTGGGGAAATTTGCATGTCAAGGGTTTAGATTGAGCTAATGTGATGCATGCTTGATTTAATGACAAGATTATGTTTTATGAGTATGATATGTACCTTGGATCATTGTTGCATGTTTGATTTTCGTTGGAATTATATGTGTGGTGCTGGTAATTAATCAAGGCATTTGGGACTGGTTTAGAACCCTTAAAATGCAGAATTTTTGGGTCTGTCAGTCATGTAACCGGTTACATGGTTGATGTAACCGGTTACATGTGTGAAAAAGGTGAAAAATGCAGTTTTTGGGCCATGTAACCCGTTACATGATTCATGTAACCGATTACATCACTATTGGGCAGATTTTTCACAACTTCGGAAATTCATAACTTTTGCGTCGTAAGTCCGTTTCGCGCAAACTTTATATCGTTGGAAAGCTAGTGGCATGTACTATCTAATGAAATAGGTCCCCAAACCAGAATGTTGACTTAATAATATTTGAATATGCTATGTCGTATATGATCATGAATGTGCTAATGCAATTACTCTTGTTTGTTCCTTATGCTTATGTAAATGTAAAATGTGATGGAACATGATTGGTTACTGATACCCGTTGTTTTGGTTAAACAATTGGGACTGTTTGCATTGTGTAACTTGGTGCTTGTTATGCTGTGTATGCTTGAATCGAAGCAGACAGGTACTAGGTTACGATTCGGACCGTGGATCCTTGAGTCGTCCGTGGGACTGCCCTGATCGTGGATCACAGAGGCACACACCTGAACTACCGTTGCAGTGTGCTTGTGAGTGCCGTACGGGGCTTTTTACTCACTTGATGTTAACACACTCGCGTTCTCGGTATGGTGGCGTTATGCGCCTAAGTAAGCCTACTCATAGCAGGTAAACCATCTCTAGTGATGCCATGTAGGCTACATCATTAGGTTCCTACCCGGATGGGCTCATGCGTCGAGACGGCGTGTTGCACTTGCTGTTAACACCACGTGCGTACAGGTGATTAATGGGACGGTGTCGCCTCTTAGGCAAGGTCATCTCGCAGCCATGTAGGCTTGTGTGAACCCATTTAATCACTCTTGCAGGGTGCTTGTGCAAGTCTCTTGACAAATAGGCATGGGTGAACCCACCGAGGGTGTGTTTGTAACCTAGTAGTGATATTAACGTACTTCTGGATTCCTCGTACATGGGATGCGGGTTTGCATACTTGTTTGTTTATATATTTGCGTGTTTGTGTAAGATGAGTCCAATGGTGGATGAATCACTTGATTGCTCCGTACTTGTACCGGATGTGAGGATAAACCCCGAATCAATGGTGGATTCGGTTTTGATGCATGTACCCTGTAGATCCGAGTGGACCCATAGAATAGGAGGACTCACTAAGATTTAGTAATCTCACCCCAATCAACTTATCTTTTTCAGGTGCAGTCTAGTAGTTTTTGATAGATAGCAGGTTCGGATTGATGGCTTGAAGTGGTGTTGGCTCGAAGACCTCGTTGGTTTTGACATTCCGCTGTGCAAGATCCATTGAAGACTCATGTATTATGCTTCTTAGTAGAATTTCATGTTGTATTTTATATGGATCAAATATTGTACCTTGACTTGTGTATGTACTCGATATCAATTTTAACGTTTCATGCATAATATACTAGTCAGTTATGTATGGGGTGTTACATGGATCCTCATAAAACTATGACTTTTTAATTTAAGTTTTAATCTAATAGAAATTTTAAAAATGATTTAAGTTTTCTATAGAAACTTTAAGTATTTAATAGATATTTTAAAATTGATTTAAGTTTTCTATAGAAATTTTAATGTAATAGTAGAGATTACATGTATAATGTATACATAAATTAAAATATATTTTTCTTTTGAAAATAATAAACATTTTTTGATAAAATAATTTTATTTTTCTTTTAAAAATAATAATTTTTTTTGCTAAAACAATTTTGTTTTTCTTATTTAAATCTTTATCACATTTCAAAAACAAAATCGTGCGTACAACTCAAGTATTCGTGCGAACAAACGGGGACTGATATAGTGCACGATATATAATATTGATATTAAACTATTAATTTAAATATTGAATAATATTGGGAACAAATTTACTATAGATTTAAATATATTTTATAAATAATTCCAAAACAAAAATATTTATATAAATGAATAATTATATTGTTAATTCAAATAGTTTTTATATATGAAAGAAATTATAGAAACTATTTTGTTATCTCTTTAAAAATAATAAACTATTTTGGTTATACAATTTTATTTATTTTTTCTTCATTATATCTTTAAACACAAACCAATATAACACACCAATACCCGTGTGAACGCACAGGTAACACACCTGTACCGTGTGTACGCACGGGTAACTATACCAAAATCTGTGCGAAAGCAGAAGTTATTATATTTTTTGTGCAATTAAAGAAAGCCAAAGTAAAAATAATGTATTAATGAGAAAAATGCATTGTTTTATACCAATTTATTTCATTTTTATTATATCTTTGAAAACAAATGCACATAACACACCAAACCTGTGCCAGTGCATGGGTAACACACCAAGACCGTGTGAACGCGGGTAACCATACTAAACTATTGTTCCAGTATTCCTAAGTCATGAAGTTATTGATAAAACTATTGAATATTAACGAGAACATGAAGTTACTAATTAAACTGTTGAATATTAACGAGAACTTGATGTTATTGATCAAACTATTGAATATTAGCGGGAACATGAAGTTACTAATCAAAATATTAAATATTAATAAGAACATGAAATTACTCATCAAAATATTAAGTATTAACAAAAATATTAAATTACTGATCAATATATTGAATATTAACGAAAACATAAAGTTACTGATCAAAATATTGAATATTAACGGAAACATGAAGTTACTGATCAAAATATTTAATAATAACATAGATATGAAATTACTGATCAAAATATTGAATAATAACGGGATCACGAAGTTATTGATCAAAATATTGAATAATAATAGAACAACTTTACTTTAAATATTTTTGACAATAATTCTAAAACAAAAATTATATATATATATATATATATATATATATATATATATATATATATATATATATATATATATATATATATATATGTATGTATGTATATTATTGATTCAAATATTTTTATATATTGTCTATTTTAAAAAAAATTATTTTATTTGGAAACTAACACATTTATGATAGGATGAATTTCTAATTATTAAAAATAATGTTGCTAAAATGTAAAATTATTGTTTATTTAATAATATTTGAAGTGTACATTTTTTATCCAATACATTTAAGACAATTAAGTTGGGTAAATTTTACCCAACTTTTCTAGTTGATGATGAAGTTGTCATCTTTTCATTATATTTTAGGAACAAATGCGCGTACCATACTGAGATAAAAAAGGACTATTCTACGCCTTGCTAAAACCTCACTCACTTGATATTTAATATTGCTGACATATCACACCACCAATTTTTCTTACTATTTTTATTTTTTATTTAAATTACACTTAACATTTTCAATGCACCTTTTTAACCGAAAAGTCACACCGAAAAGATGAAAAAACAATCAATGCATTAATTTTCAATTTTACTCATATTCACTCTCTTTTTATCCTCCCATTTTCTCTCTTAACTTTTTTATTCTTCCTCATTCCTTTTCTACCTCATCCCTTACTGCGTTTTCAGTTCCTACATTTCTTTCTATTCAACTATACAAACCAATATCAAAACTCTTTAATATTGTTTCCTCATCGGTTTCGTGTGAAATCAAATAGACTTCGATAGTGACTGCGATTATTCATGGCTTCTTCTTTAGTAATCACTCCCGACGATGTTTTGGAATCACTCATGAACGTCGACATAATTGATTGCCTTAGATTGAAGATTATCAACCAGCTTAAAGCCATGTAGGTTCATTGTCCCCGATTATCGCGCTAAATAAGTTCTCGGTTGTAACTGGTACGCTTCATTCCGATATCTTCGATCTGAGTCACAGTTTACGATTCGATCTTTCATGCACTCGATCCGTTGTTGCAATCTTCATATTGTGATTTCAATTTTGATTTTGATTTTGTTTTTTCAGCATTGCATTGAAATTATTTGTAATATCCTAATATTTTTACTTCAAGAGATTATTATATAAAGAAATTCTATATAGATGGATTATGACTAAGTGGCACTTTGGTAATTGGAGTTTAGTTAAAGGGCACTTAAGTCAATGCACTAGATATGGAGTTCATAAAGGATTGTTTGGCTTGAAACATTTCTAACCACTTTGAACAAAACAAAATTTTGTGGAGGGAGAAGAAGAGAGAATGTGAAACAAGGAAGAAGGAAGAAGGAAGAAGAGAACCCATATCACAAATTCATCATTCACCTTGCATGTTTAGAAGATCATCATCTCAGCTCTAATCCATCATCAAGCAACCTGTTAGCAGCTTCCTTTTTCCTTATTTTTCAGGTGAGTCTCATAGATAGAGACTTTGGGGAAATTTTGGGGTTTATGTCAATGAGGGAATTAAGGGATTGAGAGTATATGTTTCATACTCATGCATGTTTTTAGACTCTATTCTAGTAGAAATTCGTGTATGTACTATTGTCATGTCTTATTACTATCAAGAATGAATGCATGTGAAATTTTGGGGTTTGGGGACCCCAAATGCGTTTCTGCATTTTGCTGATTTTGCAGAGTTCGTTGCAACAAACTTTCATTTGCTGTAGCGAATGGTTCGCTGTAGCGAAGTGTGTAGCGAATAAACTTGGGAGTTGAATTGATTTATTCGCTGTAGAGAACTTTCATTCGCTGTAGCGAATCGGGGCTTCGCTGGGAGATCGTTGTAGCGAACTAACCTGGATTTGAAGAAGTTTGCTTCTGTTTGAGGTCGCTGTAGCGAACAGAAGTTCGCTGTAGCGAATTAGTTTGATGCAGAATTGGTATTTCTCCCATATGAGTGCAGTTTCATTCCATATCGGAATCGAAGGCTGTTAGAACAAGATTTGTTCTGATCAATATTCTTATTTTTTATGATAACAAGGATATGAATTTTGTATGAGATAATGTGGTACTCTAATACTATGCAATTTCCATTTCAGGAATTATACAAAGAGTATGCACAAAATCAGCGCAAGAAGCAACTGACTCAGAAGGTTCAGCATGCAACATCAGAACATGGTCTGGCAAGACATCAGAAGATGGTCAAGCAGAATCAGAACATGGGTCTATGGAAGCATCAGAAGAACTTGAGATCAGAAGCAGAAACACTGAAGTTCTCATGGTATCACGCTCCGAAGCTCTTCAAGGTCAGAAGACAAGAAGATGCTCTGCACCAAGCTGTTTGACTCTGATGACATTCAAACGTTGTTTACACAAACATCAAATCAGAAGCAAGTACTAGACTAGCAGGCTACGCTGACTGACAAAAGGAACGTTAGAAGCTATTAAAGGCAACGTCAGTAGACACAGCGGAAACAAGGCTCGAGGTAGTTGACAAAAGAGTGAAACATTAAATGCAATGTTGTACGGATTACGCAAAGCATTAAATGCTCCCAACGGTCATCTTCTCAAGTGCCTATATATATGAAGTTCTGATGAGAAGCTCAATACAACACTTGCGCATTAAACTGAAACGCTGTCAAAGTCAAAAGCTCTCAAACTTCATCATCAAGCTCACTACATTGCTGTTGTAATATCTTAGTGAGATTTAAGCTTAAACTTTAAGAGAAATATCACAGTTGTGATTATAGCTTTTCAGAAGCATTGTAAAACTCTTAGAATTTGTTTACATTAAGTTGTAAGTTCTAGAGTGATCAGGTTGTTGATCAGTATACTCTAGCAAGTCTTAGAAGTTGTCTAAGCAGTTTGTTCCTAGAGTGATCAGGTTGTGATCAGGATACTCTAGAAGACTTAGCAGTTGGCTAAGTGGAAAACCATTGTAATCAAGTGTGATTAGTGGATTAAATCCTCAGGTGAGGTAAATCACTCCAAGGGGGTGGACTGGAGTAGTTTAGTTAACAACGAACCAGGATAAAAATCATTGTGCAAATTGTTTTTATCTTACAAGTTTTAAAGCTACACTTATTCAAACCCCCCCCCTTTCTAAGTGTTTTTCTATCCTTCAATTGGTATCAGAGCCTGGTTCTAAGGTGCAAGCACTTAACCGTGTTTAGAAAAGATTCAGGAAGAGAAAAACGCTTCAGTAAAAGATGGCTGGTGAAATTCCAATAAACACACCTACATCTACATCTGACTCTGCTGAGCAATACAATGGAAATGGTAACAATGGTTATACTAGACCACCAGTATTTGATGGTGAAAACTTTGAATACTGGAAAGATAAACTGGAAAGTTACTTCCTTGGTCTAGATTGTGACTTATGGGATCTTCTGGTGGATGGTTACAAACATCCAGTGAATTCTACGGGCGTAAGGCTTACAGGACAAGAAATGAATGATGATCAAAAGAAGCTTTTCAAAAATCATCATAAATGTAGGACTGTTTTGCTGAATGCTATCTCTCATGCCGAGTATGAGAAGATATCTAACAGGGAAACTGCCCATGATATATATGAGTCATTGAAAATGACCCATGAAGGAAATGCTCAAGTCAAGGAGACCAAAGCTCTTGCTCTAATCCAGAAATATGAAGCCTTCAAGATGGAGGACGATGAAGATATTGAGAAGATGTTCTCAAGATTTCAAACGCTAACTGCTAGATTAAGAGTTCTGGACAAAGGATACACCAAGGCTGATCATGTAAAGAAGATCATCAAAAGCGTACCCAGAAGATGGGGTCCAATGGTGACTGCATTCAAGATTGCAAAGAATCTGAATGAGGTTTCTTTGGAAGAGCTAATCAGTGCCTTGAGAAGCCATGAGATAGATCTGGATGCAAATGAGCCTCAGAAGAAAGGTAAGTCTATTGCATTAAAATCTAATATTAAAAAATGCACTAACGCTTTTCAGGCTGAAGTAGTAGATTCTTAAGAATCAGAATCAGAAGAAGAAGATGAACTGTCCATGATCTCCAGAAGGGTAAACCAACTCTGGAAAAGAAAACAAAGGAAGTTCAAAAGCTTCAGAAGTTCAAAGAAATTTGAACGAGGAGAATCTTCTGGTGGCAGAAGATCTGACAAGAAGAAAGTTGTCTGCTATGAGTGCAATGAGCCTGGACACTTCAAGAATGAATGTCCAAAACTTCAGAAGGAGAATCCCAAGAAGAAGTTTCATAAGAAGAAAGGTCTTATGGCAACATGGGATGATTCTGAATCAGAATCAGAATCAGATTCTGAAGGAGAGCAAGCCAACTTTGCACTGATGGCCACAGTGGATGATGGATCAGAATCTACATCAGAATCAGATTCTGAAGAGGTATTTTCTGAACTATCTAGAGATGAATTAGTTTCCAGCTTGACTGAACTTCTGGAACTCAAGGCTCACCTTAGTATCAAATACAGAAAGCTGAAAAATCAATTTGAATTTGAAACTAAGAAGCTGGAAGTGGAAAATTCTGAACTGAAGGAAAAAGTTTTAAAATTATCCAAAGATAGTGGATCTCCTTCTGAATCAGAAAAATCCATTCCTAGTCTCAATCATATTCTGAAAGAATAGGACTCGAGCTTCAGAAAGTTCCTATCTAGAAGTATTGACAGAAGTCATCTTGCTTCTATGATTTATGGTGTTTCTGGAAACAGAAGGTTTGGCTTTGGCTATGAGGGTGATACCTCATATAAATTTGAACCTGTTGATGATCTAAAAATCACATACAAGCCATTGTATGATCAGTTCAAATATGGCCATGCACATGATATTAGGCTCACTTCACATGCACAGATTTTTAACACTGTACACACCAAGAAGCATGTGACACAACCTAAGAAATATCATGCTGTCAAACCTAAAGAATATCATGCTGTTCCTCCTGTTAATTATCATGCTAAACCCAAGTTCAATCAGAACTTGAGGAAAACTAACAAGAAAGGACCCAAGAAATTGTGGGTACCTAAGGAGAAGATAATTTCTGTTGCAGATATCCTTAGCTGCAAAGAGGACAAAGCACAAAATGTCATGGTACCTGGACTCTGGGTGCTCGCGACATATGACGGGAAGAAGGTCTATGTTCCAAGACCTGGTGCTTAAGTCTGGTGGAGAAGTCAAGTTTGGAGGAGATCAGAAGGGCAAGATTATTGGCTCTGGAACCATAAGTATTGGTAACTCTCCTTCCATAACTAATGTACTTCTTGTAGAAGGATTAACGCATAACTTATTGTCCATAAGTCAATTAAGTGACAATGGTTATGATATAATCTTCAATCAAAAGTCTTGCAAGGGTGTAAGTCAGAAGGATGGCTCAATCCTATTTACAGGCAAGAGAAAGAACAACATTTATAAGATTGATCTTTCTGATCTTGAGAAGCAGAAGGTGACTTGCCTTATGTCTGCTTCTGAAGAGCAATGGGTCTGGCACAGAAGATTAGGACATGCTAGTTTGAGAAAGATTTCTCAGATTAACAAACTAAATCTGGTCAGAGGACTCCCAAATCTGAAATATAAATCAGATGCTCTTTGTGAAGCATGTCAGAAGGGCAAGTTCTCCAAACCTGCATTCAAATCTAAGAATGTTGTCTCTTCCTCAAGGCCGTTAGAACTTCTGCACATTGATCTGTTTGGACCAGTCAAAACAGCATCTGTCAGAGGGAAGAAATATGGATTAGTCATCGTAGATGATTATAGCCTCTGGACATGGGTAAAGTTCTTAAAACACAAGGATGAGTCTCATTCAGTGTTCTTTGAATTCTGCACTCAGATCCAATCTGAGAAGGAGTGCAAAATCATAAAGGTCAGAAGTGATCATGGTGGCGAATTTGAGAACAGATTCTTTGAGGAGTTCTTCAAAGAAAATGGTATTTCCCATTGTGGTGTCGTTTTTTTTACCTCCCTGTTTCACTTGGGAGGACGGCACGCTAGACCCTTCACGCGAAATTTGGAAGGAGAATGCGCCCGGGATGGGATGAATTTTGTTTCAGTTCTTCCTACGATATCACACGAACTTTCTTATTGTCCTACGAGTAGGAAAGGGGAAAAAAGATCTCAACTAAACCCTAGGAGTTTGCTAAGTGTGGGGATTCACCTAGACTAGAATTTCTGGAGTTCGGGGGGTGGGTTATACATAGGGAAGAGTTTAAGCACCCTACATATCCGTAGTACTCTACGGGAACCTTCTCTGTGTCATTGTGATTGTGTTTGTTGCTAATGATTGGGAAAGTTTCTCCTTTGTGTTAGGAGAGAGAATTGAATTAATTTAAAAAAAAAACAGACAGACAGACAAACTGACTATTTTTGGTATTTTATTAGCTCGCTGAGATTCCTTGTGAACCTCATGCCTACATATCCCTAATGGAAGTCAGAGCTTAATGTAGTTCGGGGAACTAACTAGGGAAATTAATTATTTTTTGGTGCCTTGCTTGAAGCTCAAGGTTGAAGCTTTGAATTAAATCTCTGTTTACAGTAAAGAGACATGAAGTCATCTTTATAGAGAAGTATTTCTACTATTCCACCATAAACATTAAAAGAGTGACAGAATAACTGAATTCATTTCATTCAAGAGAGGGAGCCTACTTGGTTGATCAAGTATGACAGCCGACATGCCTCTCGAGTGAAAGAAGGATGCTCATCCAAATTAGGGAAAGTTAATCACATGTCTGGTTTCACTGCCAGCTCATGCCTTTCAAAATCCTAAATGGGAGACTTAATTAAAATTAAAATGTAATGTTTGTTTGTTTGAATGTGGTAGAGTAGTAAAAAATATCTCTCTATAGAGATAAGGTATGTCTATCTACTATATAAAAGATTTGACTTTAGCTGGCTTGTATGAGGCCCAAGCTTGAGGCTTTTTTATTGTTTTTATTGACTTTGGGAGATAACTCTACTGGGGAGAATTTTAATTAAGGAGTTTTTGTGTTCTGTACAAAGCCCAGAATTGAGGCTGACTCTAGTTGGAGAGTGTTTATTTGATGGATTTTATTTGGTGTTCTGTACAAAGCCCAGAATTGTGGCTGACTCTATTTAGGGAGACTCTATTTGTGTGCCTTGTACAAAGCCCAAGGTTGTGGCTGACTGCTGAGGATAACTGAGTTTTTTGAAGACTATGAATGACTCTATTTTGTGTGCCTTGTACAAAGCCCAAGGTTGTGGCTGACTCTTAACTGTGGAAGTTTATTTAATTTGTGCCTTGTATGAAGCCCAAGGTTGTGGCTACTCTAGCTAGGGGAAAGATTATTTTTGCCTTGTACAAAGCCCAAGGTTGTGGCGGACTCTTAAAGAAACTGATTATAGAAGACTCTACGGGGAAAAGATCCTTGAGATTAGGAATCTTTGACACATGGAAATATGGTTTATCTACCTTGTACAAAGCCCAAGGTTGTGGCTACTAAAAATGAAAGATTCACTGAGGGAGTTTTATTCTGCTAGAGGATTTAATAAACTAATTTATTTTTTATGTTTTTTTTTGAAGCTAACCCTTTCCAGGGATTTTTGACTCAGCTGGAGAAATAGTCTATTAAAAGACTGAACTTTTATCATGTTTTTGGAGGCTGACCCTTTCCAGGGGTTTTGATTCTTTTGGGGAATTTATCTTTTAAAAGAGTGAATCTTTGGATTTGAAGGAGTGATTTTGGAGGCTGACCCTTTCCAGGGGTTTTTGTTAAAATGAAGGATTGATTGGAGGCTAACCCTTTCCAGGGGTTTTTGTTAAAATGAAAGAATGATTGGAGGCTAACCCTTTCCAGGGATTTTTGTTAAAATGAAAGAATGAATGGAGGCTAACCCTTTCCAGGGGTTTTTGTTAAAAATGGCAGAAAGATTATCTAGTGGAGACTTCTTGTTTTAAAGCCCAAGATTAAGGCTGACACTGACTGAGAATAAGCAAATAAAGATCCTAGACTCTGCTAAGGAAGATTGATGAAGATAAGGGTGACAGAGACTATCCATGTCTCTCATTCCAAAAGGTGTACTCAATATGAGATTGAGACAATCTTAGCTTGTTTAAAGTCTGGTTTAAAGTGGAAGAAACTCACCAGGATAGGCTAAAAGGTAACTAAAGACCTGTTCCTATGTTTATAAGAAACCTGATGGGTCCTTGTATACAAGCTCAAGAGGAAGCTGAAAATGCTTTTAAGAATCCTGTGGGTCCTTGTACAAAGCCCAAGAGGAGGCTAATCGAGGGTCATCGAGGGTCCTTGTTATAGCACAAGAGAAAGCTATGTGGTTTTGAACTTATTTTGGCTCTAAGCAAATGGGTAAGAGGTTTCACCGGGAATAATTCCTCTTTGGGTGGATGTGTCCTATTTTGGGTTCTAAGGCTTTTTCCAAGATGTTTCACCGGGAATAATTCATCTTGGGGGTTTGAACTACAGATCTCTAA
Organism: Vicia villosa; assembly: GCF_029867415.1. NCBI lineage: Eukaryota > Viridiplantae > Streptophyta > Magnoliopsida > Fabales > Fabaceae > Vicia > Vicia villosa. Next base: position 47,612 of record NW_026705713.1, on the reverse strand, counting down.
TTAGGAAAGAGCCTTCACCGGGAAGACATTCTCAATCCTAGGCCATATTCCTATAATATATATATATATATATATATATATATATATATAGTTTAATTGTCCTAGGGTTTACACTCAAACGTAGTTCTAAACAATATATAAACAGTTTTATATTTGACAGTAATTTAAATAAAGACTGTAAATTGAAAGCTTGTAAAGCCTAACCTGGATGGAGTGGAGGCCTTTGAAGATGTATGTACAAAGCCTTACCAACAATTTTTGTTGTTTTATTGATAACAGTTGAATATTTATTATAAACAGTTAAGGGTTTTTGAAAACAAAAGAAGTGAAGATGGACAAAGGTCACATAGGTATCTGAAGAGTTTCACCGGGAATAATGCCCTTCAAATACCAGAAGAATGTTTTGAAAACAGAAAGAAGATTTTGTAAATACAGTTTTTGAAAACAAACTAAGAAAAGAAAAAGGTGTTGGGACTTACACTCTATTAGAGGCCCATTGAAAATGATTTACTGTTTATGAGAAACAGTTGAAAAGATACGAGGTTTTGTTGTTTTGAAAACCTCGATCGTCTGTCTTATTTTGAAATTTTGAAAATAGTTTGAGTTTTGACAAAAGTCAACTTAATTAAAGTAAAAGACAAAATCTATAGCTAATTAAGACCTAAATGTTTAGGATTTTATTTTCTTCCACAAAATATTCATGAGGTATTAGGTTTTTTAGTGAAAACATATATTAAAACATATTTAAAACTACTTAAAACAACACCATTTTGAACCTAATAAAAATATAAAAAATAAATAATATTTTTGTGATTTTTTTAGTTATTCATAAAATATGTATATTAATCAACAAGTGTGTAAAAAATGAAGTCAAAATGAATTAATTTGATAGGTTAAATAATTGGTAAAAGTTGTGAGGAAATTAAGTGGAAAAAGTGATAAAAAATAGGGTTTTGTCACCACCCAGGTTTGAACCCATGCCCTTTATGTTACCAGCCCAAAACAACACCACTGAGCCAACGCGCGCTTGGTGACAAGGTAATGGTTCCATTGCAATACATACATTATTCAAGTGCATAGAAGCAAAAAAGAAATAAAATCAAAAGGTCTGGGGCGAGGGGGATTCGAACCCCAGACCTTGGGCACGCGCAACACACAAACACTCTTTACCACTGGGCTATAACGATTTAGTCGTTTATGAAACAACCACCATTCAAAATGAAATAAACTTTAGCCCTGGATTTGAATTTTGCGCGCCACCACCATTGTCATCTTCAACCTCAAGCTTTCTCCTTTTTGAATTTCTGAACTCTCTCAATTCTCAACCGTTTGCAAATATGTAAAGAGCAAACTTGCTCTCTGAAAATGGAGGTCGTGAGGATGATGAGGAACACCTGGGCTTGTGTGAGTGATCCTAAAAGCTTCCTTGGGACTCAGTGATGCTAACTGAATGCTTATTGTGACTTCAATCCTTCTGAATTGCTCTACCCGACACCTTCGATTTGAGCTTCAAGTGGACATGGAGGGTGATGAATCTTGAGTTACAGATGAGCTGCAGCCACCTGAATAGCTTCACTATGCCCTAAGGAACGTGTCTGGATGCTTGGCTTTGTTAGAAACCTTCTGAATTGCTCTATGGACCTCCAACTGCAACTGCTCCAAAGTGAGAGCAACAATGGTGTTCCTCCACCTACAGAAGTGATCCAGGTGCTTGGATCACCTCAAATGAGCCCCCTTGAGATGTTAGAATGCTTACTTTCCAAAGAGAAGCTCTGGTTTGAAGAAAACGATTCTTCTTGCCAAAGAACTTTGAAAAACCATAAGCATGAGAAGAGAAAGAGAAAGCAAGGAATATGGTTGCTTTGGTGTGTCAAATACTATGGAGAGCCCTTCTATTTATAGGCAAAAGTTAGGATATGTTAGGTATTATGTAACTTTGTAGTCAAGTTTGTGATTCTTGTAAGAAAGGAATATCCATAATGACATAAGCCAAAGATTCCTCTATGACATAAGCCAAAGATTCCTTTATGACATAAGCCATGTGAGTAAATTTTTTTGTCATTTTATGATATCTCTAAGTTGTAGAATTTTATGACATAAAAATCTCTCTTTGACTTTCTTTGACTTTTGACTTGATTTGAACTTTTGCTAAATTCACCCCTTGTATGTTTCTTTTTCATGTCACATGAGAACTTTTGAAGAAAGCATGAAGGAGCTTGAACTTGAACAATGGAGATTTGAAGATTTCAAGAGTGAATTCAAGAATGTCTTTGTATTTTGTTTTCTTGAATTGGACTTGAAATGTATCTTGAATTTTGGATAAAGTCCCTTTTGTAATTCATTTGAAATTTGGAACTTTGTAAAGAATGAACTTCATTTGTGAATGTTTGAATTTCTTTTGAAATCCTTGAATGAAGTTGTATGAACCATGAATATTGGATATTCTTTTAATGAACTTTGAATTTTGGCAAATTCAAATGATCCATGGTAGTTCTCGAATGGAAATTCCTTGAAGTAATGTGAAGAATGTTCTTGCACCAATGAACTTTGAATTCTTGAATTTATGGTTTTATACCACACTTGAAATAATCTTTCAACAAAATGGACTAAGAGATATTTCTTGCAATTTTGGTGAAATTTCCATGAATTGTTTAAAACTTGTACCAACTTTTAAATAATCCATATGAACCAAAATTCTTCACCATGATGAATCCATAAGCTAAGAGTCGCGAAATAAATTCCAATCAAATCTCTTGAATCACACAAATGGCAATGGCGCACTTTAATTGAAAACCTCCATGGACATGAAATATTTTGCAAAGAATGAGTGAATGAATGAAATCTTGATCACGGCTTCCAAACCGATCAAGAAACATTTTTGAAATTGACGTCAACGACGTGACATCTCAGGGGGGTCAAAAATTAGGGTATGACAGATGCCCCTATTTAAGTTTCTTTTATCTGGAGGGAGAGATTGATATCTCGATCTCTCCTGCGTGAAAGAGACTTAAATACCAAAGAATGCCCGAATTTTGGGCATTCCTGAGATGTTGTAGTGATAAAATCTTTGCATGACTTGATCCCGTTGCCGCACTCGGCGGGGGATAGGGAGACAAACTCCTGTAGAAACACGTGTCGTGGACTCTGGTGAATGTACGGCAATGTAGGATGCGCAATCCATTTTCTTTAACTAAGTGTTGATACTTAGAAAAAGGTAAACAACCTTCCCTCGTTTCGGATGTCCATATCTCGAAACTGGTCTAAGTTGTGATTTTGGACAATATCTCAGATAAAGAGAAATTCTCCAAAGATTTGTCTCCTCATCAAACTTCTCATCAGCACTCGGAGATGAGATGCCATTTGATGGTAATAAAGAAACTTCAAAGGTTTGTTTCCTCATCAAACTTCTCATCAGCACTCGGAGATGAGACGCCATTTGATGGTAATAAAGAAACTTCAAAGGTTTGTTTCCTCATCAAACTACTCATCAGCACTTGGAGATGAGACGCCATTTGATGGTAATAAAGAAACTTCAAAGGTTTGTTTCCTCATCAAACTTCTCATTAGCAATTGGAGATGAGACGCCATTTGATGGTAATAAAGAAACTTCAAAGGTTTGTTTCCTCATCAAACTTCTCATTAGCACTCGGAGATGAGACGCCATTTGATGGTAATAAAGAAACTTCAAAGGTTTGTTTCCTCATCAAACTTCTCATCAGCACTTGGAGATGAGACGCCATTTGATGGTAATAAAGAAACTTCACCATCTTTCCTTTCGACTTGACGTCTTTGAAAGAATGTCATATGGCCTCATGATCTTTTGAGGGGCTAATGACTTCGCTTGAAAGCGGGCGAACTGTTTTCGGGATGAAAACCACCATTCGTCGACTTATGCCGGGGAATTAACAAACTGTTTTCCTAAGAGGAAAACTGCCATTCATCGACTGCCAGGGGAATCAAACTATCTTCTACGGGGAGAGACTGCCATTTGTTGACCCTGCCGTGAAAAGAAACGAGTGAACTGTCTTCTGCTGAAAGAGACTGCCATTCACTGACTCCGCTGGGGATCATTTGTCGATCCGCTGGGGTGGAAACAAATCGTTTTCTGAGGTAAAAACTGTAGTTCATCGACTCGTGCTGAGGAATTTGAACTATCTTCTTGAAGAAGATTATCATTTACTGACTCCGCTGGGGATTTGCTGAAGCATCCTCCTGGGAGAAAACTTGTCGCTTGTCAACTTTGCCAGAGAATCAGAGTTATTTTCCTGATGCAAATTGTCATCCATTGACCTTGCGGGAGATATTCAACGACTCTGTGAGAAAGGCAAATGCGAAACAAACTATCTTATCTGAAAAAAGATGTCGAGTGTCGCTCTGCGGGAGAATCTCAGCTGGGGAACTCCAAAAGTGAACAAACTATCTCTTTAAAGGAGATTGCCATTTGTTGACCTGCTCGGGGAGATCCTTATGTACGAACTGTCGTCTTGAAGAAGAAAGTTCCTCCACAACTTGCAGGGGAAACTTGAGTACATGCCTTAATGACTTGGGCACTAACTAGACTATGCAATTATGATGTAATGTATGCATGAAAATTATAAAATGTAAAGTGAATGTGAATAGAATTGTCGCGGATGTGAAATCCTATAATACGACTTGAATTTTGTGATGATCAGAAGATGTCTTCTTCCTGAGAGATGCACTCTGTTGAGGATATCTGATTATCAATTGCCCGCTCTTTGAAGTGAGTGAAATGACTTGAATTGAAGATCCGTCATCAGGAGATGTTCACAAAGCGATCTCATGGGGAAATCTGGGTTCCCGGAGTCTCAACCGTTCTCGGAGCAACTGTTGGCATTCTTCCTATTGTAAATAAACCTTAAAAAGAAATTTCACCTTTATTTTTGCAAGTAAATTCATTTTATTTTATGAAAAAATTTCGTTTCAAGAAAATGACTGTTTAAACTTAAAATGCATTTTAGGAAACTGAACAAGACTCGATTGCAAAGAAAGGCACAAGGCTCAAATTATTATTTATGGAATGGTAACCAGCCAAATGCTTGATTCCATGGAGTATTTACAAAGTTGGAAATTGGTAATTTTTTGGAAAAGGGCTATGATGAAACGTGACGACCGTTATCTTTCCCTTCCACTCTGAATTGCGCTGCATGCGTGCTTCGTAGAAGATGACCTACTGATGATGAATATTCCGCTATGGATTTCAAATGATCAAGTTTGTCCTGAACACAGTTACTTGCCATATATCCCTAACTTTTGCGTAAACTACCCCTTTCGGGTTTTAAGTCTACCGGGATTGATTATTATATTTTTTTATGTCTCTAACTTTTGCCTGAATCGCCCTTTCGGGTTTTCGATTCACCGAGACGCTCTTTTTTGCCTAAGCCGCTCTTTGTGAGTTTTCAACTTAGCGAGCTGTTCTTTTGTTTATTTAGGCGAAGTATTTCTTGACTGCGTCGACGTTCACAGGACGGGTGAATTCTTCTCCATCCATAGTCGTGAGTATTAAGGCTCCTCCTGAGAAAGCTCTCTTGACCACGTATGGGCCGTCATAATTGGGAGTCCATTTCCCTCTCGAATCTGTGAGAAAAGATTGAATCTTTTTGAGTACAAGGTCGCCTTCTTTGATTGTGCGAGGTCGAAACTTTTTGTCGAAAGCTTTCTTCGTTCTTTGTTGATATAGCTGTCCGTGACATAAAGCTGTCATGCGCTTTTCTTCGATTAAGTTCAATTCATCGAATCTGCTTTGACACCACTCGGCTTCTGTTAATTTTGCCTCCATCAAGACTCTCATTGATGGAATCTCAACCTCTATAGGTAGGACTGCCTCCATGCCATATGCAAGGGAGAAAGGAGTTGCTCCAGTCGAAGTACGTACAGATGTACGGTAACCATGAAGAGCAAATGGGAGCATTTCATGCCAATCTTTGTAAGTGATGACCATCTTCTGAATGATTTTCTTGATATTCTTGTTAGCTGCTTCTACAGCTCCATTCATCTTTGGTCTGTAAGGAGATGAGTTGTGATGCTCGATCTTGAATTCTTCACAAAGCTCCTTCATCATTTTATTATTCAAATTTGACCCATTGTCAGTGATTATCCTGTTAGGAATGTCGTAGCGACAGATGATGTGATTCTTGATAAACCTGACGACAACTTGTCTTGTGACATTTGCATACGAAGCTGCTTCGACCCACTTGGTGAAATAGTCTATGGCTACCAAGATGAAGCGATGTCCGTTGGACGCTTTCGGCTCAATCATTCCAATCATGTCGATTCCCCACATGGAAAAAGGCCAAGGGGAAGAGAGTATGTTGAGAAGAGATGGTGGCACATGAATTCTATCGGCGTAGATTTGACATTTGTGACACCTCTTTGCATACTGGTAGCAATCTGACTCCATCGTCAGCCAATAATATCCTGCTCTCAGTATTTTTCTTGTCAGGGTATGTCCATTGGTGTGAGTACCAAAGGAACCTTCATGTATTTCTCTCATGAGTGTTTCTGCTTCTTTCTTGTCAACGCATCTGAGCAGAACCATGTCGAAATTTCTCTTGTACAGAACATCTTCATTCAAGAAGAAACTACAAGCTAACCTTCTCAAAGTCTTTCTATCTTTCTTTGATGCCCCAAGAGGGTACTCTTGTCTTTGAAGAAATTTCTTGATATCGTGATACCACGGTTTGTCGTCGATGGTCGCTTCTACTGTGAAAACGTGAGCAGGCCTATCCAGGCGCATAACATCGATCCGAGGAATGTCATTCCAATGATTTATCCTAATCATGGAAGAGAGTGTGGCTAATGCATCAGCCAAGTTATTTTCTTCACGAGGAATGTGATGAAAATCTACCCTGTTGAAGAATGGTAACAATCTTCTCGCGTAGTCTTTGTAAGGGATTAGCCCTGGTTGGCGTGTTTCCCATTCTCCTTTGATTTTATTGATGACCAAAGCAGAATCTCCATATACATCCAAGTGTTTGATTCTTAGATCCATGGCTTCTTCGAGACCTATGATGCAAGCTTCATATTCGGCCTCATTGTTTGTGCATTTGAAAGTTAATCTGGCGGTAAATGGATTATGGGTACCCTGAGGTGTAACAATGATTGCCCCAATTCCTCGTCCATAAGCATTGATAGCTCCGTCAAAGATTAAGCCCCATTGGGATCCTATCTCAGGTCCTTCGTCTGGTAGTGGCTTGTCGTAATCTTTCATCTTGAGGTACATAACATCCTCGTCTGGAAAGTCAAAACTGGTTGATTCATGACCATTGAGTGGGTGGTGAGCCAGGTGTTCAGCTAGAATGCTTCCTTTCACGGCTTTCTGTGCGTGATACTCAATGTCATATTCTGATAACAACATCTGCCAACGGGCAATTCTCCCAGTTAAGGCAGGCTTCTCATAGATGTACTTGATCGGATCCATATGAGAGATCAAATAAGTAGTATGTCGAATCATGTACTGGCGGAGACGCTTGGCAGCCCAGGCCAAAGCACAACACGTCTTCTCAAGCATGGAGTAGCGGGATTCACAGTCCGTGAATTTCTTGCTCAGGTAGTAGATGGCATGCTCTTTTCTCTTTGTCTCGTCTTGCTGTCCAAGGACACAACCCATGGAATCTTCTAAGACGGTTAAGTACATTATCAAAGGTCTTCCTTCCACTAGAGGAGACAGGATGGGTGGTTCGAGCAGATATTCCTTAATGCTGTCGAACGCTTTCTGACAATCGTCTGTCCAGACGCAACTTTGATTTTTCAGTAGAAGTTTGAAAATTGGAGCACAAGTTGCAGTCATGAGATATATAAATCTCGAGATGTAATTCAGACGTCCAAGAAATCCTCTAACTTGTTTCTCGGTTCTGGGTGAAGGCATTTCTTGAATTGCCTTGACTTTGTCTGGATCCACTTCAATTCCTCGTTTGCTGACGATGAAACCAAGGAGTTTTCCTGAGTAGACACCAAAGGTACACTTGTTGGGATTCAAGCGAAGCTTAAACCTCCGTAAGGGTTGAAATAACTTTGTTAGATCCTGTATGTGATCTTCCTCATTCTCTGATTTGGCGATCATGTCGTCCACATACACTTCCACCTCCTTATGCATCATGTCATGGAAAAGTGTAATCATGGCCCTTTGATAAGTTGCCCCTGCGTTCTTTAGTCCAAAAGGCATAACGCGATAGCAGAATGTGCCCCAGGGGGTGATGAAAGTTGTTTTCTCCATATCTTCAGGTGCCATTTTGATCTGGTTGTATCCCGAAAATCCATCCATGAATGAGAAAACTTTGGATTTTGCTGTACTGTCAACCAACATGTCAATATGTGGTAAAGGAAAGTCATCCTTAGGGCTAGCTTTGTTCAAATCTCTGTAGTCGACGCACATGCGGACTTTTCCGTCTTTCTTAGGAACGGGAACAATGTTAGCTAACCACTGAGGGTATTCTGAAGTGACGAGGAAACCAGCGTTGATTTGCTTTTGAACTTCCTCTTTGATTTTCATAGCCATCTCCGGATGAGTTCTTCTCAATTTTTGCTTGACCGGAGGGCATTCTGCTTTTAATGGTAAGTGATGCTCCACTATACTGGTATCCAGCCCTGGCATATCCTGATAAGACCAAGCGAAGACATCTGAGAACTCTCTGAGCAGCTGTATCAAACTCTCTCTAATCTCTGAACTGAGCGAAGCTCCAATCTTAACCTCTTTTCTGTTTCCATCGGAACCAAGGTTAATGATCTCTAGAGGCTCATTGTAGGGCTGAATGGCCTCTTCCTTTTGTTGAAGTAACCATGAAATTTCCTTTGATATTTCTTCGTCTTCTTCTTCCTCTGCCTCGAATACAGGAAACCCAAAGCTTGGAGAAGTCATACGGTCGCACGTTTCAACGGGGTATTTTATGATTAATCTGCATATGTGTGATAAGTTTTATTTAGACAACGAGGAAAGACTCGGTGAATGCAGTTAATGGAATTTTTGATGTTTTTTAAGGGTGTTTTTTAGGATTACCAATTTCCGAAAAAAGAAAAGGAAAAACTAACGAAGGAACAAAATGACATTTTTATTTATTGACAGTCATTTCTTGAAACAAAGACCCTATAAAACAAAACTCTATTGCTTTGGGCGAAGCAAAGAGGGACATTTTCCTAAGAAATAGTAAAATGCAAAGTCCTATGAAACATCTCTTCACCCTGGGCTATGGTGAGAGGACAAAATAACGGTGAAAGTTCCTACTTAGGAGTGCGAACAACAGTTGAAACTTCAACAGCTGTCCAATAGTGGCGAACCCCATTGTGCACTAAGTAATCTGGAACCTTAGGCTTAAGCTGGCCTGTGGTAGGTCTTGATTTACCAACCACTGTCTTTGCAACACTCAGACGATCTTCTTCTACTTCAGCAGACTGAGCGGTGTGAGCATACCCATTTCCAAGTGGAGTATGTCGGTTTTTCTTTTGAGGAAACTTCCAATATTCTGAATGGAGAGACTCGTTGTCGGAGACACTTTCGAGATCATCCTCTTTTGTATTTTGGTCTTGCTCTTCTCCCAAGATGGCATTGACTAGGTATGTGAACTCTAAATCAGTAGCCTCGGAAGGTGATTTGGGGATATAATCCTCAATGATGACTTCACCATTTTATGATGATGAGTAGCAAGGGTTATACATCTCTTTTGGCTGAGAGAGGTACTCGTAATCAATGTTCCGTCTAGTTGGAACAATGTCTTCAAGAGAGATTCTTAAACTTTCAGGAGCGGAGTATTTCACCATGTAGTCGAATTTTCCACTTGGTTCTCCTAATGTATCCTAGGTTTCTTCGGGGATAGGAGGAACTTCTTCTGATGAACCATGAATTCTGGTGGTGAAGCTGTTAGTAACTTCGTCACTGCTTGGTTGAGTCTTACTTTCAAGTCCTTTAGTCAGATGACAGCAAGGTGAATCAGACTCTGATAGGGCTATGTATCCTGCCTCGAGAAGGTAAGACATACATTCCACTTCAAAATTCTCATCGGTGTCTTCTGTACCGATGGTATTGACTGTTTGTTGAACAGGTTGAAGAAAACCTCCACTGCAGAAAGTTTCTTGAATTGGAAGAACTACCTCCATTCCTGGAATAGCTTTTGATGATGTTGGAAAGAATCTAACTCCTGTTCTGTTCTTGTTGTTGGTAGGAATATTAATGTGCCCCCAACCACTGGTAGTGCCATCCTTTACAACTTGGATTGCATCTTTGTAGGAAGAAATAGACGCTGCTTTCTCCTTTCTTTTTTCCTTATCTAAGGAAAGTGCTTGGAATTTGGTTCCAACGACTTCTTTTGGTTCTATGTCGGAGAATGATGACAGGTTACTGACGATCAAAGCTCGTTCTCCACATACGGTTACCAATTTGTCATTTCTAATGAACTTCAGTTTCTGATGAAGTGTTGAAGTAATTGCCCCAGCCTCATGAATCCATGGGCGACCTAGCAAACAACTGTATTGTGCCGGGATATCCATAACTTGGAAAGTGATTTTGAACGTCTGAGGTCCAATAGTTATGGGAAGATCTACTTCTCCGAAAATTGACTTCCTTGATCCATCAAATGCTTTGACGATGACGTGACTGTCCCTCAATGGGTAATCTTTGAAGGATAATCTTGACAATGTTGATTTAGGCATGACGTTGAGAGAGGATCTGTTGTCTATTAGGACTCCTGTGAGTACATCACCCATGCAGCTAACTGAGATGTGAAGTGGAAGGTTATGGTCCACTCCTTCTTCAAGAAGATCTTCATCACAGAAACTCAGATTAGTTCCTGCGGAAATGTTGGCCACGATACTGTTGAATTGTCCTACAGTAACACTTGGTTCTACGAAAGCTTGTTCCAAAACTTTCTGTAGAGCTTCCCTATGAGCTTCAGAACTCAATAGTAGGGAGAGAACAGATATCATAGACGGAGTATGTAGCAGCTGGTCTACAATGTTGTATTCACTCCTCTGGATTAATTTCAAGATCTCATCATTTTCTTTTGCTTGAACGGCATTGGTCGGATGATTGTCTTGCTTACATGGTACTTCTTCAGAAGGCTTTTCCACATTTTCTGTTGCTCTGTTGAAGACTCGTCCACTTCTGGTGACTCGACTAACGTCAGCAATGTTGACAACAGATGGTAATGGTATCTCTTTACCATTTTCAATGAATGTAGCATTGTACTTGTATGGTATAGCCTTGCTGGACTCATACGGTACAGGACCTGGTAAGTAGATGACTAACGGAGCAATTGCTGTCTTCCTGCTGTCATACTTGACTTGCATAGGTTCAACTTGATTAATTTGAGGAGATACAGTAAAGACCTCGTCATCTTCTCTGTTGGCAAGAACTGTAATGGTATTTTCATCCATCAGTTTTTGAATGTCGTTGCGAACGCGCAAACAACCTCGTGAATTTCTTCGACAGATTCTGCATCTACTGTGAGGATGGAAATCCGTTCCAAAGTAGGCAAGTCCATTTAAAGTCTTATGGAACCTGACTACCGATCCTTCGAGATCTTCGACTTTGTAGATTTTATATTCTCCTGGACATCCTTGAACCATGTTGACGTCGTGCTCAGTTTTGACTCGAATGTGTTGAATCCATCCTAAGTCCATTTGTTCTTGTAATGCAGCTTGAACTACAGCACATCCTTGATTATTCTTTGGACAAATTTCGCATGTGAAGTAGTTGTGAGGTGGTACATGACTGTATCCAGCTTGTCTAGCGTGCATCTTGACAAGATTTTCCCCTATCTGACAAATGTCGTAGATTTGAATGACATTGGGGTGTTGATCTATCAGATTTACTGAAGCTTCTTTATGCTGCGGCAGAGGATTTGCTTGGACATTGGGATTAGTATCTTTGAAGGATATCATTCCGCTCTTCACTAATCTTTGAACGTCGGCCTTGAAACTGAAACAGTTCTCAATGTTGTGACCTGGTGCCCCTTTATGATAAGGACAAGATTGGTCAGCCTTGAACCAATATGATGATTCATATGCAGGATTTGGAGGATTCTTTGTCTGAATGAGTCCTTTCGCCAGTAGTGTTGGAAACAAATCCGCATAAGGCATTGGCACGGGGTCAAAAGGAGGATACCTTGAAACCCGATTGTTGTTGAAATATGGAGGTCGAACCTGTTGCTGAGGTTGCTGCGACCTTTGTTGAAATGGTTGTTGCGAAACCTGAGGTTGATAAGCTGGCATTGAGTTAACGACCGGAGTTACTGTAGCAACCTGAGGTGAAAACTTCTTCTTTGCTTTGTGCAAGACATTGCTAACATCTTGATCCTTTTTCTTCTGGAAAGAACTTCCATACTTCCTTGGACCAATAGAAGATTCTGGTTCTTTGTTCAAGCTCCCTTCTCGAACTGCTTCTTCTAAACGTACACCCATGTTTACCATCTCGGTAAAGTCACTTGGTGCACTTGCAACCATTCGTCCGTAGTAAAATGGACTCAAAGTCTTGAGATAGACTTTTGTCATTTCTTTCTCTTCAAGTGGTGGACAAATTTGAGCAGCAACTTCACGCCATCTCTGAGCGTATTCCTTGAAGCTTTCTCTATCCTCTTGAGTCATGGCCCGGAGTTGATCTCTGTCGGGAGCCATATCTAGATTGTACTTATACTGTTTGACGAAGGCCTCTCCGAGGTCTCGAAAAGTACGAATCTCTGAACTGTCCAAGTTCATGTACCATTTGAGTGCAGCACCAGTCAGGCTGTCTTGGAAATAATGAATGAGCAATTGTTGATTATCAGTCTGAGTTGACATTCTTCGAGCGTACATCACGAGATGACTTTGCGGGCATGAATTCTCTTTGTACTTCTCGAACTCTGGTACTTTGAATTTGTGAGGAATCTTAACATTTGGAACCAGACAGAGGTCCGCATCATTCTTTCCAAATAGATCTTGTCCTCGGAGAGTCTTGAGTTCCTTCTGCATTTGCAGAAACTGTTCCTGGAACTCGTCCAATCTTTCATACACGCCAGCGTCCTCACTGGGAGCGTGATGATATACTTGTCCGCCCGGTGGAGGAAAAGTATGCATAATCGGTCGTGGAGAAGCCATGACAGCATATCTTGGTATCTCAGCATTCTGTTGTGTGAAACCCATTGTCGTTGCTCTTGGAACTTCAATTTCCAGAGGTTTGTAACCCTCTGGTGGACGCATATCCATTGTAGATCTTGGAACTTCAGAAGCTGGAGGTATGTACCCTTCTGGAGCAAAGTTATACGGCATTCCCCAAGGTCGATCGGGCGGCATGGTATACTGAGGAATAGGAGTAGAAACAATCTCGGAAACCACAGTCCTTTGCGGTTCTTCTGGCGTTGGTCGATTCTGCGCAACTACCAGTGCTTCTACCATACTATTGAGTCTTTCAACAGTACCCTTAAGAGTATTAATCTCTTCTCGGAGTTCTTCATTCTCTTGTTCAAAGTCTTCCATTATTTTCTTGCGACTTGAACGAGTGTTGTATGGATGAGACAGCTTGAAAAGTCTTGATTCACCTCCTTCTCCTCCTCTCTTTCTGGAGAAAGGAAAGTGACTATTAGATCCGCGACAATTCTCGTGTCAGTGCGTACGACTAAAGCGATGCATGATATGTAATTAAGTTATTATTTTTCAAGGAAACACCATAATTACGTTATGAAACATCAAACTTTTATTAATTAAGCGAAAACGCCGTTTTTTACACACTTTGAAAAAGGGAAATACAGAGAAACTGAGAGAAAGGACTCTAAAACTTTGACGAAGAGCCGACTTCACGTTCTAACATTTTCTTCTGTTTCTTGAGCTGAGCATTCTCTGACGTGAGCTGGTCGATGATCCAAGAAGCAGGAGGGATATGATGAGAAAGTGATGATTGTGTCACTTGTCAATCGAGTACTTCCAGTAACTCATCCTTCCTTCTTAGGATGTTCTGAATTTCAACATTTTCCGTGTTGACGATTCGATACTTGTTCCTCCAAGCATTCCTTTCTTGGCATACCTTGTTTAATGCTGCTTGTAATTTTTCAACATCGGTCGAGAAAAGGTAAATTGGTTCCCTTAGGGGAATAGGTTCTTGATGCTGATATGGCATCCTGAGCTTGAATGCTCTGACGCGTACCCATTGAAGGTAAGGATCCAGGGAGATGCAAATATGTTTTCCTAACAACCTTCTCCCTTTTGTGTGAACAAGACGCCAGGCTTGGACAATTTCCTTCTTCAGCATGTTACCATGGTCGTCGACGTTCTTGAAGAACAGGCCCTCCAATTGAATACTACTTGGAATATTTTTCATAGGATAGCCGTATTGACGACGATCTAAAGCTGGATTGTAACTGATTCCTCCCTTAGTTCCAATAAGGGGTACGTTGGGATAACTTCCGCAACTAAAGATGATCTTGGTTTCGTCGTTGTCAGGACTACACCAATCAATGTCTGTATGAGTGAGAGACATGATTTTCTGTGACCAGTAAAGGCCATCCCTCATGTTCCAGAAAGTGCTAGACTTTGGTAAGTGCGAGACGAACCATTCGTATAGCAACGGTACGCAGCATGTGATTAATCCTCCTCGCTGCAGGTTTCTTGAATGCACAGAGTGATAAGCATCCGCAAGCAAGGTTGGAACTGGATTTCCAATCAAGAATATCTTAATTGCGTTGATGTCGACGAAATCGTTAATGTAGGAAACAAAAACAATCCGTAGATAAGCAATGCTAAGATTTCTTCAAATGCGCTCATATCTTGAATGCTGACGAAGTACCGAGCTTGATCTAACAAGAACTTGGAGGGTAATCCTTGAATTCCTCCTCTACTCACCATATGAGTTCTGATGTCGACTACGTTCAAAGGAGTAGTTGCAGCAATGATAATGTCGTCAGGATTCTTTTCCAAACCGGAGTACGGATCTTGCGCGTACACGGGTATTCCAATCAGACGAGAGTACTCCTCTAACGTAGGCATGAGTTAATAATCTGGAAAGGTAAAGTAGTGATACGTTGGATCGTAAAACTGCACCAATGTGGGAAGGATCCCATCCACAACGTTAGTGCTGAGAAGAGGCAGAAGTTTTCCATACTTCTCCTTGAAAGCCTGGGGGTTGACCACCAGTTTTCCGAGCTTTTCCAATTCCTCTACCTTAGGATTCTTGAAGGTGTATTTCCTAACTCTCTTTCTTCCATAATCCATGGTATAGATCCTTAAGTCCTTTCTCCGTTTCTCTCTTTCTATGAAGTTCAAAATGTTCGTTATTTAGTTTCCTTGAAAAACGACTCGAAAAAGACTCTTTTTGGTTTTAATTATTATGATGAATGATGCATGAATGCATGAATGCACACACAAGAGTTTTTAAACAAACATGGCGTAGAAGGGTATAGTGGTCATGAAGTCAAAACGCAAACCTCGCCCCAATGGTAATCTAAGGATAAGGATTTTTGTACCTGTAGAACGGGTTCTAGGGGTCTCAGAGTTTTCGCTCAACCTTAAAGATACGTTGATTGGTATCTATAAGAGAGTTTTCTCTGAGTGTAGTATCTGCGTGACAATTACTTCCGTAATCACCGCTCTACGTCCTAAGAAAGGCTTTAAGTGGGGTTAATGTGTTTCTAGGTCCTCCTGGTACAAATCAGTCTCGGAATGCATTGGCGCAGTTAATCACAACCAGCCAGGCAAATCCCAAGAGTAGATTTGGAAACCAAGATTAGAGGGCCTTCACCGAGAAGACATCCTCCATCCTATCTTATGTTGCACTCAAATCCGGGTATAGGATTTCTCACCTCAAGGGGGAATCAATCCCTTTCCCGATACAGAATAAACAAAATAAACAAATATATATGCAACAAACACATGAAATGACACAGAGGTTAGGCAGGACCTCTCTTGTTTGAGGGGGAATTTGGCATCCATAATTCCTCATTGGGGCTGGACCAGCAACAGGTCAACCATTGGTTTGGATGAAAAACCAAGGTTTTTAACACATATATCCCCAGTAGAGTCGCCATTTTTTTGTGGTGTCGTTTTTTTTACCTCCCCGTTTCACTTGGGAGGACGCCACGCTAGACCCTTCACGCGAAATTTGGAAGGAGAATGCGCCCGGGATGGGATGAATTTTGTTTCAGTTCTTCCTATGTTATCACACGAACTTTCTTATTGTCCTACGAGTAGGAAAGGGGAAAAAAGATCTCAACTAAACCCTAGGAGTTTGCTAAGTGTGGGGATTCACCTAGACTAGAAATTCTGGAGTTCGGGGGGTCGGTTATACATAGGGAAGAGTTTAAGCACCCTACATATCCGTAGTACTCTACGGGAACCTTCTCTGTGTCATTGTGATTGTGTTTGTTGCTAATGATTGGGAAAGTTTCTCCTTTGTGTTAGGAGAGAGAATTGAATTAATTTTAAAAAAAAAACAGACAGACAGACAAACTGACTATTTTTGGTATTTTATTAGTTCGCTGAGATTCCTTGTGAACCTCATGCCTACATATCCCTAATGGAAGTCAGAGCTTAATGTAGTTCGGGGAACTAACTAGGGAAATTAAAAGAGACATGAAGTCATCTTTATAGAGAAGTATTTCTACTATTCCACCATAAACATTAAAAGAGTGACAGAATAACTGAATTCATTTCATTTAAGAGAGGGAGCCTACTTAGTTGATCAAGTATGACAGCCGACATGCCTCTCGAGTGAAAGAAGGACGCTCATCCAAATTAGGGAAAGTTAATCACATGTCTGGTTTCACTGCCAGCTCATGCCTTTCAAAATCCTAAATGGGAGACTTAATTAAAATTAAAATGTAATGTTTGTTTGTTTGAATGTGGTAGAGTAGTAAAAAATATCTCTCTATAGAGATAAGCTATGTCTATCTACTATATAAAAGATTTGACTTTAGCTGGCTTGCATGAGGCCCAAGCTTGAGGCTTTTTTATTGTTTTTATTGACTTTGGGAGATAACTCTACTGGGGAGAATTTTAATTAAGGAGTTTTTGTGTTCTGTACAAAGCCCGGAATTGAGGCTGACTCTAGTTGGAGAGTGTTTATTTGATGGATTTTATTTGGTGTTCTGTATAAAGCCCAGAATTGTGGCTGACTCTATTTAGGGAGACTCTATTTGTGTGCCTTGTACAAAGCCCAAGGTTGTGGCTGACTGCTGAGGATAACTGAGTTTTTTGAAGACTATGAATGACTCTATTTTGTGTGCCTTGTACAAAGCCCAAGGTTGTGGCTGACTCTTAAGTGTGGAAGTTTATTTAATTTGTGCCTTGTAAGAAGCCCAAGGTTGTGGCTACTCTAGCTAGGGGAAAGATTATTTTTGCCTTGTACAAAGCCCAAGGTTATGGCGGACTCTTAAAGAAACTGATTATAGAAGACTCTATGGGGAAAAGATCCTTGAGATTAGGAATCTTTGACACAGGGAAATATGGTTTATCTGCCTTGTACAAAGCCCAAGGTTGTGGCTACTAAAAATGAAAGATTCACTGAGGGAGTTTTATTCTGCTAGAGGATTTAATAAACTAATTTATTTTTTATGTTTTTTTTGGAAGCTAACCCTTTCCAGGGATTTTTGACTCAGCTGGAGAAATAGTCTATTAAAAGACTGAACTTTTATCATGTTTTTTGAGGCTGACCCTTTCCAGGGGTTTTGATTCTTTTGGGGAATTTATCTTTTAAAAGAGTGAATCTTTGGATTTGAAGGAGTGATTTTGGAGGCTGACCCTTTCCAGGGGTTTTTGTTAAAATGAAGGAATGATTGGAGGCTAACCCTTTCCAGGGGTTTTTGTTAAAATGAAAGAATGATTGGAGGCTAACCCTTTCCAGGGATTTTTGTTAAAATGAAAGAATGAATGGAGGCTAACCCTTTCCAGGGGTTTTTGTTAAAAATGGCAGAAAGATTATCTAGTGGAGACTTCTTATTTTAAAGCCCAAGATTAAGGCTGACACTGACTGAGAATAAGCAAATAAAGATCCTAGACTCTGCTAAGGAAGATTGATGAAGATAAGGGTGACAGAGACTGTCCATGTCTCTCATTCCAAAAGGTGTACTCAATATGAGATTGAGACAATCTTAGCTTGTTTAAAGTCTGGTTTAAAGTGGAAGAAACTCACCAGAATAGGCTAAAAGGTAACTAAAGACCTGTTCCTATGTTTATAAGAAACCTGATGGGTCCTTGTATACAAGCTCAAGAGGAAGCTGGAAATGCTTTTAAGAAGCCTGTGGGTCCTTGTACAAAGCCCAAGAGGAGGCTAATCGAGGGTCATCGAGGGTCCTTGTTATAGCACAAGAGAAAGCTATGTGGTTTTGAACTTATTTTGGCTCTAAGCAAATGGGTAAGAGGTTTCACCGGGAATAATTCCTCTTTGGGTGGATGTGTCCTATTTTGGGTTCTAAGGCTTTTGCCAAGATGTTTCACCGGGAATAATTCATCTTGGGGGTTTGAACTACAGATCTCTAATTAGGAAAGAGCCTTCACCGGGAAGATATTCTCAATCCTAGGCCATATTCCTATAATATATATATATATATAGTTTAATTGTCCTAGGGTTTACACTCAAACGTAGTTCTAAACAATATATAAACAGTTTTATATTTGACAGTAATTTAAATAAAGATTGTAAATTGAAAGCTTGTAAAGCCTAACCTAGATGGAGTGGAGGCCTTTGAAGATGTATGTACAAAGCCTTACCAGCAATTTTTGTTGTTTTATTGATAACAGTTGAATATTTATTATAAATAGTTAAGGGTTTTTGAAAACAGAAGAAGTGAAGATGGACAAAGGTCACATAGGTATCTGAAGAGTTTCACCGGGAATAATGCCCTTCAAATACCAGAAGAATGTTTTGAAAACAGAAAGAAGATTTTGTAAATACAGTTTTTGAAAACAAACTAAGAAAAGAAAAAGGTGTTGGGACTTACACTTTATTAGAGGCCCATTGAAAATGATTTACTGTTTATGAGAAACAGTTGAAAAGATACGAGGTTTTGTTGTTTTGAAAACCTCGATCGTCTGTCTTATTTTGAAATTTTGAAAATAGTTTGAGTTTTGACAAAAGTCAACTTAATTAAAGTAAAAGACAAAATCTATACCTAATTAAGACCTAAATGTTTAGGATTTTATTTTCTTCCACAAAATATTCATGAGGTATTAGGTTTTTCAGTGAAAACATATATTAAAACATATTTAAAACTACTTAAAACAACACCATTTTGAACCTAATAAAAATATACAAAATAAATAATATTTTTGTGATTTTTTTAGTTATTCATAAAATATGTATATTAACCAACAAGTGTGTAAAAAATGAAGTCAAAATGAATTAATTTGATAGGTTAAATAATTGGTAAAAGTTGTGAGGAAATTAAGTGGAAAAAGTGATAAAAAATAGGGTTTTGTCACCACCCAGGTTTGAACCCACGCCCTTTATGTTACCAGCCCAAAACAACACCACTGAGCCAACGCGCGCTTGGTGAAAAGGTAATGGTTCCATTGCAATACATACATTATTCAAGTGCATTGAAGCAAAAAAGAAATAAAATCAAAAGGTCTGGGGCGAGGGGGATTCGAACCCCAGACCTTGGGCACGCGCAACACACAAACACTCTTTACCACTGGGCTATAACGATTTAGTCGTTTATGAAACAACCACCATTCAAAATGAAATAAACTTTAGCCCTGGATTTGAATTTTGCGCGCCACCACCATTGTCATCTTCAACCTCAAGCTTTCTCCTTTTTGAATTTCTGAACTCTCTCAATTCTCAACCGTTTGCAAAGATGTAAAGAGCAAACTTGCTCTCTGAAAATGGAGGTCGTGAGGATGATGAGGAACACCTGGGCTTGTGTGAGTGATCCTAAAAGCTTCCTTGGGACTCAGTGATGCTAACTGAATGCTTATTGTGACTTCAATCCTTCTGAATTGCTCTACCCGACACCTTCGATTTGAGCTTCAAGTGGACATGGAGGGTGATGAATCTTGAGTTACAGATGAGCTGCAGCCATCTGAATAGCTTCACTATGCCCTAAGGAATGTGTCTGGATGCTTGGCTTTGTTAGAAACCTTCTGAATTGCTCTTTGGACCTCCAACTGCAACTGCTCCAAAGTGAGAGCAACAATGGTGTTCCTCCACCTACAGAAGTGATCCAGGTGCTTGGATCACCTCAAATGAGCCCCCTTGAGATGTTAGAATGCTTACTTTCCAAAGAGAAGCTCTGGTTTGAAGAAAACGATTCTTCTTGCCAAAGAACTTTGAAAAACCATAAGCATGAGAAGAGAAAGAGAAAGCAAGGAATATGGTTGCTTTGGTGTGTCAAATACTATGGAGAGCCCTTCTATTTATAGGCAAAAATTAGGATATGTTAGGTATTATGTAACTTTGTAGTCAAGTTTGTGATTCTTGTAAGAAAGGAATATCCATAATGACATAAGCCAAAGATTCCTCTATGACATAAGCCAAAGATTCCTTTATGACATAAGCCATGTGAGTAAATTTTTATGTCATTTTATGATATCTCTAAGTTGTAGAATTTTATGACATAAAAATCTCTCTTTGACTTTCTTTGACTTTTGACTTTTGACTTGATTTGAACTTTTGCTAAATTCACCCCTTGTATGTTTCTTTTTCATGTCACATGAGAACTTTTGAAGAAAGCATGAAGGAGCTTGAACTTGAACAATGGAGATTTGAAGATTACAAGAGTGAATTCAAGAACGTCTTTGTATTTTGTTTTCTTGAATTGGACTTGAAATGTATCTTGAATTTTGGATAAAGTCCCTTTTGTAATTCATTTGAAATTTGGAACTTTGTAAAGAATGAACTTCATTTGTGAATGTTTGAATTTCTTTTGAAATCCTTGAATGAAGTTGTATGAACCATGAATATTGGATATTCTTTTAATGAACTTTGAATTTTGGCAAATTCAAATGATCCATGGTAGTTCTCGAATGGAAATTCCTTGAAGTAATGTGAAGAATGTTCTTGCACCAATGAACTTTGAATTCTTGAATTTATGGTTTTATACCACACTTGAAATAATCTTTCAACAAAATGGACTAAAAGATATTTCTTGCAATTTTGGTGAAATTTCCATGAATTGTTTAAAACTTGTACCAACTTTTAAATAATCCATATGAACCAAAATTCTTCACCATGATGAATCCATAAGCTAAGAGTCGCGAAATAAATTCCAATCAAATCTCTTGAATCACACAAATGGCAATGGCGCACTTTAATTGAAAACCTCCATGGACATGAAATATTTTGCAAAGAATGAGTGAATGAATGAAATCTTGATCACGGCTTCCAAACCGATCAAGAAACATTTTTGAAATTGACGTCAACGACGTGACATCTCAGGGGGGTCAAAAATTAGGGTATGACACCCATGATTTCTCTTGCCCTAGAACTCCACAGCAAAATGGAGTTGTAGAGCGAAAGAATAGGACTCTGCAAGAAATGGCCAGAACCATGATCAATGAGACCAATATGGCTAAGCACTTCTGGGCAGAAGCAATAAACACTGCATGTTATATTCAGAATAGAATCTCTATAAGACCTATTCTAAATAAGACTCCTTATGAATTGTGGAAGAACAGAAAGCCCAACATTTCATATTTTCATCCTTTTGGATGTGTGTGCTTTATTCTGAATACTAAAGATCATCTTGGTAAGTTTGATTCTAAGGCACAAAAATGTTTTCTTCTTGGATATTTTGAACGCTCTAAAGGCTACAGAGTATACAATACTGAAACATTGGTTGTAGAAGAATCAATCAATATCAGGTTTGATGATAAGCTTGGTCTTGAAAAACCAAAGCAGTTTGAGAATTTTGCAGATATAGATATTGACATATCAGAAGCTGTAGAACCAAGAAGCAAAGCTCCAGAAGCTGAAAGTCTCAGAAGCAATGGATCAGAAGATCAAGTTGCTGCATCTTTAGAGAATCTCAGGATTTCTGAAGAGCCAACAGTCAGAAGATCTTCTAGACTTTCCTTAGCTCACTTAGAAGATGTGATCCTTGGAAAGAAAGACGATCCCATCAGAACAAGAGCATTCCTTAAGAACAATGCAGACTGTCAATTAGGTCTTGTCTCTTTGATCGAGCCAACTTCTGTTGATCAAGCTCTAGAAGATCCAGACTGGATAATTGCCATGCAAGAAGAACTAAATCAGTTTACAAGGAATGATGTATGGGATTTGGTTCCTAGACCAAAAGGATTCAACATCATTGGTACTAAGTGGGTGTTCAGAAACAAGCTTAGTGAAAAAGGAGAAGTGGTAAGAAACAAAGCCAGACTGGTGGCTCAGGGATATAGTCAGCAAGAAGGGATTGACTATACAGAAACCTTTGCACCAGTGGCCAGGTTAGAATCTATTCGCTTATTGATTTCTTTTGCCACTCAACAGAACATCATTCTGTATCAGATGGATGTTAAGAGTGCCTTCTTAAATGATTATATAGATGAAGAAGTCTATGTCCACCAACCTCCTGGTTTTGAAGACTTTAAGTCTCCAGAACATGTTTTCAAACTTAATAAATCATTGTATGGTTTGAAGCAAGCTCCTAGAGCTTGGTATGAAAGATTAAGTTCTTTCCTTCTAGACAATGGTTTCACTAGAGGACAAATGGACACAACTCTTTTCTGTAAAACATCTAAGAAGGATATTTTAATTTGTCAAATTTATGTTGATGATATTATATTTGGAACATCTAATGCTTCACTTGGAAAGGAGTTTGCTAAGTCTATGCAGGCTGAATTTAAAATGAGCATGATGGATGAACTCAAGTATTTCCTTGGGATTCAAATCAATCAAACTTCTGATGGAACCTATGTTCATCAAACGAAGTATGTGAAAGAACTTCTGAAGAAGTTTAATCTTTCTGAAAGCAAAGAAGCCAAAACTCCTATGCATCCAACATGTGTTCTAGGTAAGGATGAGGTAAGTAAGAAGGTAGATCAGAAGCTGTACAGAGGTATGATTGGATCTCTTCTATACTTAACTGCTTCTAGACCTGACATTCTATTCTGTGTTTGTTTGTGTGCTAGATTCCAATCATATCCTAGAGAATCTCACTTAACTGCTTTTAAGAGAATTCTGAGGTATCTGAAAGGTACTACTAACGTTGGTTTTGTCTACAGAAGATCTAAAGAATACAACTTAGTAGGATTCTGTGATGCTGACTATGCTGGAGATAGAATTGAAAGAAAGAGTACTTCTGGAAGTTGTCAATTCCTTGGAAGTCATTTAATCTCCTGGTACAGCAAGAAGCAAGCTACCATAGGTCTCTCAACTACAGAAGCAGAATATATTGCTGCTGCTGGATGTAGCACACAAATGCTATGGATGAAGAGTCCGCTAGAAGATTATCAGATATATGAGAGTAACATTCCTATTTTCTGTGATAATACTTCTGCTATATGTTTATCTAAGAATCCTATCTTACATTCCAAAGCTAAACATATTGAGATTAAACATCATTTTATGAGGGACTATGTTCAGAAGGGTGTTCTTTCTTTGAACTTTGTGGATACAGACCATCAATGGGCTGACATCTTTACAAAACCCCTTGCTGAAGATAGGTTTAAGTACATTCTGAAGAATATCAGTATGGACTTATGCCCAGAATTAGAAGATGAGAAGATCTTTGTATGAATACCTTCTGAAATGTGTTAGGACTAGGCAGCTATAAGAAGTTCTGATACTAATCAATTAGAATTTCTGATTCTGTTATTACTAACGTTTCATTGTCTAAGTTGATTCAGAAGCTCTTTTAAAGCAAAACAGCTGTCACCAGTCTTTCAAGAAAATGAACACGTGTTCACTATTTTTGGACAAGCATGCGTGCAGTTGAGGAGACGCCGCCCTAGGTAACTGTGCAAATCATTTCACTTTGTCGCATTATCTCTCCTAATGTCATTTCTCATTAAATGCATATTGATGTCATCTTTTTTGTAATCATTTCTTTTAAACAGTTATTCTTTTTTTCTTTTTCAAACCGTTTAAATAACCCGCTTCATCTTCATTTCATCTTTTTCTCTCTCTCTCTCCATTTGTGTATCTCTCTCTTTGCATTCGTTTCTTTCAAACCCTAGTTTGTGATCTGAAACCAAGCAACATCATCATGTACTCTTCATCTAGTTCATCAAGCCCAGTAGAAAGACTCTCTTCTACTCAGATTCTTCTCCGCAAGTATGGGTATGCTCCTCTGAAAACATGCATGATTCCCACTGACGAACTGGAAGTTCTATGTGAATCTGCTGTGGACTTCAACAACCTAAGAGCAAACGTTTTTCTGTGTGATGCTAGAATATTAGCACAGGGATGGTCAAACTATCTCGATAGATTGGTTGGACCAATTTATCCTGAACTGGTGAAGGATTTCTGGGTACATGCAACGGTTACCCCAACTGCCATCATTTCCTTCGTGCTAGGGCATGAAGTGGTTATTACAGAAAAGCTCATCAGGAAGCTATACAACCTGGATGACGAAAAAGGTTGCACCGGTCCTGAACCTGGAAGGGTTAACTGGTATCAGGTTGAACAACAAATCTCTCTTGCTTTCGGAACTGAATCTCATAAAACTGGTACTTTAAGGCCGTTTTATCAAGTGTGGGCTGAGATTATTCTGGGTTCTCTTCACCACAGGAAGAAGCTATTCTCCTCCTCTGCCTACATCAGTCCTGATCACAAGTATACTCTCTTCTGCATTGGCAAAAAGATAGAACTCAACATCTCTCACATTCTGTTTGAGAATCTGAAGACTTCTATTGTTGAGTCAAGAGAAGAAGAAAGGGCAAAGTATCCTCATATTTCAAGGAACACTATTCCTTTCGCCAGAATGATATCTGACATTCTGACTGAAAGTAATTTAGTGGATTCTATCAGGACCCTTGGAGCGTCCCAATTTCTTGGAGTTGTTCAAGGTCCCGTCTTCAACGGTGTGGATTTGTTCAGACTTGATCTCATCCAGACGGTATCTTCTGTTGGTACAAGCTTTCCAGATATTCTGTCAAGGAGAGTTCCTGTTGAAGGTTTTGCCACTTTGTTTCATTTAGAACTTCACAAGGCTGTCAAGCACCACTTGGAAGATTCTGTTAGGAAACAATCTGAAGTTGATCCTGCGTGGATCCATGGTAGAGTGCTTCTGTCAAAAGCTGATCTTCAGAAGAAGGATCAGAAGAAACAACAGGCTAGGCTAAAAAGAAAGGCTCAAGAAGATGAGGCCAAGCAAGCCAAGAAGCAGAGGATCACCTATGATCCTGACAAGGTGAACACTCCAAAATATCAGCAGAAGAAAATTAGAGATTCCTTTCGTACTCCCAAATCTGCAAATGCTCCTTCTGCAATTGTCTCCAGGCATGTTTTTACACCTCCTTCTGAACCACAAAATACCTTCAGTATACAAAATCCTCTCTCACCTTCTCTTTCTACTCCTGTCTTAAACCCTACACCACTAAATATTCTTCCTCCAACTCCTTCTGACAAGCCATCCTCATCAACACCCATTATAATTATTCCTTCTTCACCTACTCCAAACACAGATATCCCTTCATCCTCAATCATTCCCACAGATATTCCATCTTCCTTAACCACTGCACCTCCATCTTCTCTATCCCATCCCCTAACCACCAGAAAATTAAACCCTTACTGCCTTCTCTACCCTGACTACAAATTCACCTTCAACCCTCCTGAACCTGAACCTATCATTTGTCTGGAGTTGTTCAGAAGTGAAGTGATTAGCAGGCTTGACCTTCTGAGAGATGCTTTCCTCAATGGTTTTGATGATGTTTTTACGAGAAACCTCTAGAGAAGCTTTCGCCAGGATTTTCAAGTAGGAGCTATGGGAGTTCAGAAGAGACTAGTGGCTGCTGCCCCTGGTTATGCTGGTTACCTTCTGGAGGATGATAATGGTATCTACTATCATCCCCTCAGAAACAGGGTTGCTGTTGAGGAGAAGTTTGTGGATGAGCTGGAAGAAGCAAGAATTGCTGCTGCAATGGAAGCTAACCCATGCAGGGAGATTGTGGTCTGGAGACCTCAATATCCTGTTTTGCTCGGAGACTTCAGGACTCTCTTTGAATTTCTGAGGGAAAACCCTTCTGAGAAAGACCCAAGCTTGGTCATTCCAGAAGTTGTTGACCCACCAAAAGTTGAAGTTCCTTCTGCTCCTAGGAATCTTGCTGCCATTCTTCAGGCACTTGAGAATGGAGATTCTGAGGTTCCTGCTGCAGAATATGGAGATGCTTCTATGGAAGAAGCAGATGCTGAAGATCATGTTGCTGAAACAATTCCTGTTGAGGAAAATCCTGCAAATGATCTAATCATGGAAGCTGCGGATCAGAATGCCATCCCTTTGGAAAGAAGTTGTGAAGCTTCTTCTGATGAACCTTCTCGTCTTGCAAGGACTTTGGAAGTCATTCAGAAGAACCAGGATGAGCAGAGATCAATCAACGCTGAGTTTCGTGCTTTCATGGAAAGGCAGAATGAGAGCAACAGTGGGATTCATGATATGCTGGCCAAGATCATGTCGAAGCTAGGGTCATCTTAGATTGAGTCTTAGACTGTTTTCTTTTTGCTTTGCTGCATCTGTTTTTTCTTTGCATCTTCTCTTGCCCTTCCTCTTGTACTTCTGAACTTTTCTTCGTGCTTAATGAAATTTATCCTTTTCTTCTATGTGTTTGTCGTGTTTTTCATCTGAATCTTTTATGTTTTTGATGTTATGACAAAAAGGGGGAGAAAAATGTGATAAATGATCTGATTTATTTTATCAATTGCTGGGAGAAAGGCTCCACATTTCTAACAGAACTTGCAAAGTTCTATGTCTTTGAGTGTTGTCTTGCAGGAATTGAAGATCCTCTTTAAAGCTCAACATGAGAATCAAAGAGATGGGAAAAAGCAATTCTATAAAGAATCAAGCTCTTGGAAATTGAAGCAAGCTGAGTGCTATAAAGCTTCAAGAATCAGAAGCAAGAAGGAAGAATGTTCTGATATTCTGATGATAGAATATACTTTCATTCTTATTCTTTATATGTTCTGATGCATGTTTTAGTTACAAAATATGCTCTGAAACATTTTATGTTTGTGTGCTCTGATACATAATTATATGTTCTGATACATATTTTATGTTCTGATTCATTCATGCGGACTTTTGTCGTTGAGTTTGTTCTGTAACATTTCAGAATGTAGAGATGCTCTGATGATGCTCTGGTACATTCAACAATGTTCTGATACAATCTAGCATGCAATGACTCAAGAAGAAATTCAAGCTCTGAAGCTGTCCAATGGAAGCAAGAATCAGAAGCTATGAATATTCTGAAGATCTAGGAAATTCAAGTTCTGAAGCTGTTCTATGGAAGCAAGAATCAGAAGCTGCGAATGTTCTGAAGATCTAAGCATATGTTAAAGTCTCTACTGAAATACTCAGGGAAGTCTTTTATTTATAAAAATTCTTCCAGTATTTATTTCAGGGGGAGATTATTTATCTCAGGGGGAGATTGTTAATCTCAGGGGGAGACATATTCACACATTGTCTATATGCTTATGCTATAGCTGTGTCATTGTCCTTAGCCGTCTGTATTATTCTGATTGCAAATTCATATCATTTATATATGTTTTTGTCATCATCAAAAAGGGGGAGATTGTTAGAACAAGATTTGTTCTGATCAATATTCTTAGTTTTGATGATAACAAGGATATGAATTTTGTATGAGATAATGTGGTACTCTCATACTATGCAATTTCCATTTCAGGAATTATACAAAGAGTATGCACAAAATCAGTGCAAGAAGCAACTGACTCAGAAGGTTCGGCATGCAACATCAGAACATGGTCTGGCAAGACATCAAAAGATGGTCAAGCAAGATCAGAACATGGGTCTATGGAAGCATCAGAAGAACTTGAGATCAGAAGCAGAAGCACTGAAGTTCTCATGGTATCACGCTCAGAAGCTCTTCAAGGTCAGAAGACAAGAAGATGCTCTGCACCAAGCTGTTTGACTCTGATGACATTCAAACGTTGTTTACACAAACATCAGATCAGAAGCAAGTACTAGACTGGCAGGCTACGCTGACTGACAAAAGGAACGTTAGAAGCTATTAAAGGCAACGTCAGTAGACACAGCGGAAACAAGGCTCGAGGTAGTTGATAAAAGAGTGAAACATTAAATGCAATGCTGTACAGATTACGCAAAGCATTAAATGCTCCCAACGGTCATCTTCTCAAGTGCCTATATATATGAAGTTCTGATGAGAAGCTCAATACAACACTTGCGCATTAAACTGAAACGCTGTCAAAGTCAAAAGCTCTCAAACATCATCATCAAGCTCACTACATTGCTGTTGTAATATCTTAGTGAGATTTAAGCTTAAACTTTAAGAGAAATATCACAGTTGTGATTATAGCTTTTCAGAAGCATTGTAAAACTCTTAGAATTTGTTTACATTAAGTTGTAAGTTCTAGAGTGATCAGGTTGTTGATCAGTATACTCTAGCAAGTCTTAGAAGTTGTCTAAGCAGTTTGTTCCTAGAGTGATCAGGTTGTGATCAGGATACTCTAGAAGACTTAGCAGTTGGCTAAGTGGAAAACCATTGTAATCAAGTGTGATTAGTGGATTAAATCCTCAGGTGAGGTAAATCACTCCAAGGGGGTGGACTGGAGTAGTTTAGTTAACAACGAACCAGGATAAAAATCATTGTGCAAATTGTTTTTATCTTACAAGTTTTAAAGCTACACTTATTCAAACCCCCCCTTTCTAAGTGTTTTTCTATCCTTTAAAGGCCTCTTATGACTTATATGGCATTCTGATATGTGTTTTAATTGTATAAGACCATGATATGACCGTAATTCTTTGGATATGCTCGTATGCTGTGAAATACATATGTATGGCCTATATTATGGCATGTTTGATGTTGACTTCCATTGTTCCGGTTGAACATTTGGAATGGGTTGATTGTATGGCTCTTTGAGCATGGTTGTTATGTATGCTTGAATCGGAGTAGGCTGTAATACGGTGAACTGACTTTTTAGAAATGTCGCGGTAAGCAAGAGTCGCCACCGACTTTTATTTTATCCAAATTATAGAAAGGCTAAAAGAATAGAAAAAAATCTTTAAAAGAAATTTTGAGTTCGGGGGGGGGGGGGGGGTAACTTATACAAAGGGAAGGTGTAAGGCACCCTTTGCATCCATGGTTTTCCATGGGCTCTTAATTGCTTAGCTCTTTTAGTTTTCAAAAGTTTAGAAAAGAAATAAGACTTTAGCTTGTAGGTAAGCGTAGCCCTTTTGAAGGTTTTTGAGAAAAGAGTAGAACAGGATTTAAACCAGAGCTAGCAATTAGGAGGTAATTACCTTAACATTGTAAAAGAGTTCTTTTAGCCTTTCAGGGCTATCCTTACCATAGGAGGGTAGGAAGTCCTTTTATTTGGAGGTTGAAGGGTCGTCGAAATTATCGTTCGCCACAAGACTGCCCCTGCCATAGAGAGGGCAGGTAGTCTAAGGGAAGGATAAGAATAGTCATTATTAGGCAACCAAGAGGACACCTCAGCAATCGAAAGGGACTATCACATCATATTTGTAGGCAACCTCAAGGGGCGAGATCATATAATCGAAGGCGGCATCGTAGGGCCTTATGATCTTTTAGTGATGAGAATGAACTCAGGGCAACATTTGGTGAGGCGTCCTCGTATCCGAGGGACTTGACTATTTTGCACTGAAAAGGCAACAAGGCAACAGGCAACAGGCAACAAAAGGGATTACCATAAAAGGTGTGTGGGTGCACAATCACGTGATTCAATTCAAATAATTATCTTGTAATTAATTATTCTAAATTCAATTCGAGGTTTTCACGCCCTAAATTACTAACCACGCAGTTATAATATAATGCATAACAGTTTAAGTGCCTTCAAGGCCACAAAATACAATCCAGGAGCAGTTACAAAATATATAGCCATGGGGAAGGGGAAGAAACAATAATATAACCCAAATAAAACAATGGGTTAAACACAAGTAATAATATAAGGGTTAAAAATTAAAGAGGATGAGTTTAGGGTTACCGAAGGTTTGAGCTTTAATCGGTTGGTTTACCCTGAAAATTGATAAAGGAAAAATAAAAGGGGTGAGTGTAGGAGTAATTCATTGACTATTTGAAGTAAACCCTATTTTGGGCAAAAGGCAAAATAAAAATTAAAATGATATTTAAACAAGAAAAGAATTAGAAACTTAGCTTTCGATCTGATATGGCGCATGGAAGAAGGATCTTTGATTAACCCTGAAAATTTGCGCAAAGAAAGGAAATTTTAGTGTATGGATGATCTAACGACAAACCTCGCAAACCCTGATTTAGGGCACAAGTTAACCATGGTTAATAAAATAATAAAAAACCAAATTAATTTATTATTGGTTTTCAACCTAATTAATTAAATCGGCAAAAATAAATTTTCAATTAAATTGTCTAACCCTAATAAGTATTTTAATCAATTAATAAAAATATTAACCTAATTAAATATTTAAACAATTAATTTAGTCATTTAATCAAATAAAAGATATTATTAATAACTAAATCAAATTAATTATTTAATTATAAAATAAATATTTTCAAAATAAATGATTTTATGAAAAAGAAAATTTAGAAGAAATTTTATTTAAAAGAATATTTAAAAGAAATTTTATTAAATAAACAATATATAAAACATAATTATTGAATAAATAAAAATAAAAAAAATTAGAAAACTCAGCTTATGATCCAGTGTGGCATGATCTGGAAGCTCCATGGTGCGCACGCAGTCTCTGGCGCATTGGATGCATTGAGATGATGATCTGGTGGTTGTGATGCGAAGGTGCATGGCATTGGTGTGAATCATAACGCACAGGATCCAATTGCATTTTAAATTCCAGACGCGCGCTTTTGGACCAATTGGACGATGACACGACGTCATCTTCTTCCTCCAGCCGTCGTATTAGGCCCCCCTTTACCCACGGTTTCTTCTCTCCGTAGCCATAGCCATGCAGTTTACGAATACAACCAAAACGATGCAAAAATATTTCGCGACCCCATGAATGGGATCGTCCAGGCCCCACGAGTTCACTGATACCTGCAATTAGCCATAATTTTACCTAATACGAAAAGCCCTAATTGGGAACTTTAAAAAACCTACAATGGTGGAACACTCATAACAACATATCAACGCAATTAACTTTCCAGAATCGGTCACAGCATTAAGA
Source organism: Vicia villosa (assembly GCF_029867415.1). Lineage (NCBI taxonomy): Eukaryota > Viridiplantae > Streptophyta > Magnoliopsida > Fabales > Fabaceae > Vicia > Vicia villosa. Next base: position 16,404 of record NW_026705713.1, on the reverse strand, counting down.
CAAACATGAATATACAATTAAAATCCATTAATTATGCGTGCATGATCGAGTCCGATTCAAAGTTAAAATGCTAAAAAACGTGACTTACAGTGGGGTGTTCTTGAGGCTTTAAGGTCTGAGAATGATTGGGATAGCTTCAGAGCACCTTCAGGAACGTGTTTGGATCAATAAAGCTCCCTGTAATGGCCTCCAACTTTGAATCCGATCTTTGAATTTTCTTGAAATTTTTAGAGTCCTTTAGGGTTCTTTTAGGCAGAGAATTTGTGAACTAGGGGTCTGGGAATGTTATGTTTATATAATGGAAGGAATTAGGTTAGTTATTTTGAAGAAAATCCAATCCAATCTTTGATTTGCAATTTGGCCAAAATTTGATTGAAATATGGTTTAAAGAACTTCTAAATTTGGCTTTAAAGTGATCCAATCTATTCTAATCACATATGCATGAAATTTGATTGATATTGAGACATTATTGATGATTGTATTGATTCTTTTAGGCCTTTGAATCAAATATTTGATTTTCCTTTGATTTACTTGATTTTAATTCTTTTTAATTGAAATAAAAATCATAATAAATCAAATAAATCACATAATTTCGTTGTAAATGGATTTTGGACTCTTGGATACTTGTGGAACAAGATTGGGCCAAAAAGGATTGGGCTTCTTTACAAGAAAATCCATTTTGAGGCCTTTTCTTTCACATTTTTCCCTTTAAAATTGTCCAACTTTGACAAGGCATATCTCCCTCAATTTTTAAGATAGGGAGACTCGCTGAGATTTAGAAATCTCACCCCTTTCCAATTATTCTTTTTACAGGTGGTTCGAGGCAGGATCGTGGGAAGGGTAATATGGCTTAGCTTCGAGTTGATGTTTCTTGGTGATGCGTTCTGTCGTAGTTTATGATCTTTTGTATCTCCATCTTTTGTACCATGGACATGTATTTGTACCAGTTGGAACTCATGTATTTTGGCCATGACAGTTTGGGCTTTTTGTACTTGTATTTATACATTATCTATTCCGCTGCTAATGTTTTATGATTTTCGAGTACCATTATAATGCCATATACGTATATCCTAGGCAATGTATGTATGAGGTGTTACAGTTGGTATCAGAGCAGGTCGATTCTCGGCTTTGCCACGAAACATCATAAGTCAGCATAATTCTGCCTCATATGTGTAGTGTCGGCATGATTCCTTATGTCTTACTTATGGCATTAAGCCTGATCAACTTGATTTCGTGTGTAGGACAAACAGGAAGATGGCTGATCGACGCAGAGGTCCCGGAAGGCCCAGGACAAGGAATATAGAGACTGAGCCTGAAACTGAGAATGCGGGCGTCCCTTGGGTGCAAATAATGCAACAAATGCAGCAGCAGAATCAAATGATGATGCAAATGATGCAAGGCATGCAAGGGAAACAACCAACTGCTCCTTCTCCTACTCCTCAGGCTGCAGCAGGGCCTGACTTTCGTGCTTTCTTTCGGATGGATCCGCCAGAGTTCTTGGGTGGCTTAGATCCTGTGACTGCTCATGATTGGTTGTACGGCATGGAGATGATATTTCAGGCCATCCAGTGTACAGAGGAAGAGAAAGTGATCTTTGCTGCTCAGAAGATGAAGGGGTCGGCAGGTAGATGGTGGAATACGGAGTCTACGTATTTCACTAACCAAGGGATTCCAAAGGATTGGCAACACTTTAAGACAGCATTTTTGGAGAAGTACTATCCCAACAGTGTCCGTGCCTTGAAGGAGCGTGAGTTTCAATCCTTCAAGTAAGGCAACATGTCAGTGTCTGAATATGCTGAGAAGTTTGAGGACATGGCTGCTTATTCTAGAAAATCTGCTTATGCTCCAGATGAGTTGTGGAAGATTGACCAGTTTCTTATGGGGCTGAATGTTGATATTGTGCACAGTGTATCTCAAAGGGAGTTTACCACTTATGCTGAGTGTTTGAGGCAATGCTATGTTGCTGAGAACACATTGAAGAAAGTCCAAGAAGATAAAGAACATAACAAACCAGTTCGTAAGGACCAAGGAAGGTCGGGACAACATTTGAGGCCTCGCAATCCCCCAACTATGAAGAAACAGGTTTATGGTGATCGCTCTACTCAACCTCCTTGGTGCGGTAAGTGTAAGGGAAGACATTATGGAGATTGTAAGGCAGCTCCAGTGCAATGCTTCAAGTGTCAAGGGTTTGGTCACATTAGGAAGGATTGCACCGCTCCGGATATTCCTGAAAAGACTAAAGGTCGTGTTTACACCTTGGACGCAAGGAAGACTCAAGGGAACACCAATCTTGTTGCTGGTACGTGTTATGTTAATAATCATCCCTTGTTTGTGTTAGTTGATTGTGAAGCAACTGTCATACCCCAATTTTTGACCTAAGATACCACCTCATATCATTGCATATGCATCATTTGCATCTCTAACAAATTGCATAGCTTGTGTTTGTTACTTGTGCTCAGCAGGGTTTAATCAAGAGATCACTCCTCAGTGCAAGAAACAATCAATTAGGGTTTTGTTCTCCCTTCATCTCAAATGAATCATCTTCATCAATAATCAACATTTGGTCCTCAGAGATTCATTTCAACAAGCTCAACAGCTTTGAATCGACTGAATTAGGGTTTTGACTGAAGACAGCACACTCCTGACTTTTGCTCAGAATTTGACCTAATGGCTTGGGACATGATATCAAGACCTCAAGTGCATCATTTTGACCTAATCCATTGGCTCATAACATCTCCTACACAAAGATTGATCAGACAAATCCTCAGATCAGGGTTTTGGAACTATCAGGGACTAAAATCAGGGATCACATTTGGGAAACCCTAAAAACCCCCAGGAAGTCAATCAAAGGTTTCAATCATCCTCAAATAATCCCTATAACAACATACAATGGAAATTGTATCTCAATTCAAGATCCACAGTCATCAATTTCATCAGGTCGACAATTAGGGTTTTGACCTAATTCACTGAACAACTGACTTTTTAATCAGGACATGGTGCCACAACTCAAACCATGGCTCAATATCCTCTAATGCTTCAATGTGATCCATTCATACCATTCATTTGATGAGGATAGCCTGTTTCATTTGAAATCTCCAGAAATGCGATTCGTCTGAAAAAGTCAACTGTACAAGATCACCATTGACTTTTGGGGAATTTTGGTCAACCATAACTTTTGAAGTTTCAAATCATCAATATATGATATGAGAAGTCATTTGATCAAGAAAAATCAAGAAAATCAATCAAGAATCAAAAAGTCAAAAGTTTGACTTTCATACTTAGAAAAATTTCTAAGTGTTTTTCAATGGTTTTTTCCAAACTTTGGAAGGGAATTTCTCAAAATTTCACCTACAAACTGAAAAAAACTTCCAACATGAAAGTTGTAGATTTTGATCCAATGAACAACTTTGTCACATATAATTATTTTTCATAAGATCAACCATTTAAGAGATATGGAGCTTCAAAGTTGGTACTTTTTGAAAACTTCACTTAAAACTTCATTTTTCTCAAAGTTCATGGATCTTTTTCACCCATTTCCTTAAAGAGCTTGAAGAAACTTTCAACTAAGGTTTTGAAGTATGCAACATGAGCTTTCCAAAATGTCCAAGAGCATGAAAAAATATGGAGTATAACCATGGCTTTGAATTTTGACATTAGTGAACTTTTCACTTAGAATTTCATGCCATTTTCACTAAGTTATGAACCAATTTGCCAAATGATCCAAATAATGATGCATAGAGGCAATAATTGAAGATATTTTTCTGATTTGAGATCAGAATGGAAGAGGATAAGAAGCTTGAGATTTAACCATGGTTTAGTTACTTTTAACCTAATGCATTTAATGGTAAGATTCCATTTTATCTCCAAATGCCAAATCACCAATTCTTGATCAACTTGCAAAGCTCTTCATTCAGAAACCTTGGCCTATAAATAGAGATCATTTCCTCATTCAAAAACACACCAAAGTCTCACAAATTATAGGCTTTCTCTTTCTTTCTTGAATTGCAAGTTTCTTAAGTTTCAAAGAGGTAAAATGCTCAACCTCTAAACCTTTGAAGTTCTGAGCAAAATGATGCTTCCCACAACTCATAAACATCATTTGAAACTTGTTTGAACCACTCATACACCCCAAAAACACCTCAAGCTCAAAATCACTACCTCACTTCTCAAATATGCATAACCATGGCCTTATCATGCCAAAATCCATTCAAGATCATTTCTGTCCAAACTAACACTTCCAACACCTCATATATATCACACATGAACTATCCAAACACTCACATATGATCTGAAACATCTCCATCTTCAAATTCGATTCATACTTGAAGCAACTGCAGATCGGGTGCCATGGCCATGCTCAGATGAATTCAACTTGTTCCAGACACCTTCCATAATCATCATAGAAGCTATTCAGATTGATACAAAGCATCTGTAACACCTCCAGATCAAAATCCAATTCTCAGTTTGGCCGTTTTTGAGGTAAGTACACTTGAACTTCAAACTCTACTCTCCACGCATCATAAATGAAATATGAACATACCATCTCATTTCTGCACACATGAGGATCATTAACCCTCAATCAATTGCATCATAACTTGCACATACACGATTTCAGATTGAATCATAGAATTAGGGTTCTTCGTGTTCATTAGAAAATTGATAGCCTTAGAGTGAAAATAAATGCAATTAAAGACCACCATCATGATCCTTATGAAAAAACGAGTGAGTTAGACCCTTCACTTGATCAATTTGGTTCAGTTTTCAGAAAATTCAAATTCAAATTGGGATTGTGTTCTTGGCGCGTTTTTTGGTTCATAAGTTTTGAAATTCAGTTGAGTAATATATTCTACCAAGCGCGTATTACTAACAAGCCACAAGCGTGGCTCAGCTGGTTATTGTTTTGGCTGGTGACCTTAGGGTCACGAGTTCAAGTCCTCTAGGGACCAAACCATTTTTTTAACACTTGTTTTTCTTCATTTTTTTTACAACTTTAATTAATTAATTAACACATCAAATTAATTCATTTTTCATTCATTTTTTGTACACTCTTTATTTAACACATATATTTTATGAATATCAAAAAAAATCACAAAAAAAGATTTATTTAATACATTTTTAAATAGGTTTAAAATGACATGTTTTAAGTGTTTTTTAATACTTTAAAATATTGTTTTTCATTTGATTCTTAACCTAATCACTTGTAAATATTTTTTGTGATCAAACCCTAATCACTTAGGTCTTAATTAAGCATTAAAATTTGATTTTTTTTTTACTTAATTAAGTTGACTTTTGTCAAATTCAAATTGTTTTAAAACAAACGATCATTCTTTTCAAAACAATAAACCATTTCTTTTTGAAACTATTTATTAAATCTTTTTTTTTAATTGATCAATTGATTTTCAAAACGATGTGGGGCCTCTCGAATATTAGAGAGTATAAGACCCACTCTTTTTTCTTTTATACAGTTTTTCTTTGTACAGAAAACTCTTTCAAAACAATACTTTCCAAACTGTTTTCAAAACAACAAACGATGCGTTTGTAAATAAACAATCAACCATGTTTTGTAAAAATACCATGGGCCTCCATGTAGGTATAAGTCCCAAGCCCCTTTTGTACATACCCATTCCAGTACATGAAATTAGGTATTTCATTGTACGCCTTTTGTACATATCTCAATCTGTTTTTAACTTTGAATAACAAACCAAAAATGAAGGTTTCTTTAAATCTTCCCAAAAATATACCATGGGCCTCCATGTAGGTATAAGTCCCAAGCCCCTTTGTAAATACCTGTTTACATAGCTGTTGAATAAACTCAATGGGCCTCTCCCCGAGTATGAGTCCCGAGCCCTGTGTATACAAATGGATCATGCTTACAGGTATATTTCCTTCATAAACTCCATTATATACACACACTTTGTCATATATGTATAACTGTTCATATTTGTTCATGTACTTGTTCATGTTTGTTCGTACTTGTTCATATTTGTGATTGTGTTATATATGCTTGTTCAACTTAGTACAACACTAGGTTCCCCATAGCCTCCTATTGGGCTTCGTGCAAAGAATCTCCACTAGTTTAGGTTAGGACATAGAGTATGGTTTCCCGGTGAAATCGCTCTAAGAGCTCAAACCAACTATACCATGCCTCCCCTTGGGCTTTGTACAAACGAGTGTCCCTCCCATAGCCTCCTCTTGGGCTTACAATGCAAGGACCCTGGATTGTCCCTCCCATAGCCTCCTCTTGGGCTTACAATGCAAGGACCCTCGGATAGCCTCCTCTTGGGCTTCGTACAAGGACCCACGGGCTTCTTATAAGCATCCCCAATATCCAAATCAAAACACCCTAGGAGATTAGACATTTATCATCTCTATGATAGGAGTATCTCTTATATATCATCACAAACAATCAATCAATCAAACTTTTTTGCCACAAGTCTGGCTAATCAATTAAACTTCTTTTGCCACAAGGCTGGCTAATCAATCAAACCGTTTTGCCACCGTACTGGCTGATTAATCAAAGTTTTTGTCACAAGGCTGACTTCATTGAAACTTTTGCCACAAGGCTGGCTGATTAATCAAAGTTTTTGTCACAAGGCTGACTTCATTGAAACTTTTGCCACAAGGCTGGTTAAACACAAAAACATCTTTATCATTCTAAGCACCCAAAGTGGCATGGCCCCGGGCTTATAATGAAAAGATTTTCAAACAAATCAAACAGATGTATGTGATGATATAGATTAGATACATCTAGCATTTAGACGACATTTGTCTATTTTCCTTTGCTTCCACTAGCATAAGTGGGAACTACGATTGCTCTGACTTTCTCAACATCCCTTTGAGAATACGTAGGCACAAGGTCGATCCTTGGCGAGCAAAACAAAACAAAAAAACCATTCAAACCTTAGCACCCGTAGACCCCGAGCTACAGATGCTCTGATTCCCTCTAAGGGATATGTATGCAGAGGATCGCGATGATCTTTGCGAGCATAATCAAACAAATACCTTAGGTCCCACCTATTTCACAAGAACCTCTCAATAACATGGAATGAAAAACAAAGCAAAGAAACCTATAGAGTACTATAGATACGTTGGGTGCTAATACCTTCCCTTCGTATAACCAACCCTCTTACCCAAAGATCTCTCCCCCCACTTTTTAGGTTATTGCAGCTTTTTTCCTTTTCCTCCTTTGGAAATAATAAAAAGTTTGGTCGGTACAAAAGAAAAATCATTTTTTTTGAGCACTCGAGCCCAAAGAAGGCATCAGGTGTCTCATCCCACAAAAAAGAGGAACAAAACGGTTTTTCGCCCGCGACAGAAAAATGGCGACTTCACTGGGGACCATCTTTTTATTGTTTCCAAAGGAAGGGTTAATTCTATTTGCTTTATTTTTCATTTTTTGTTATATGTGTGGTTTTGGTTCTATTACATGTGTGGTTCTGTTACAAGTGATACATTATGGACAAATCCTAACCCGGATTAAGTACACATAAGAAATTAGGTGGAGGGTATAGTCATGTGCAGGCGCACGTGAGAATCCTTCCGCTCAGTGGAGGTTCCTTGTTGGTAATATATGTTTAGCATGTTTCGTAGCGAAGACATTATTACTTTCATTGAACTGTAGAAGCTGAGAGACCGTAGAACCCCAACCCATCCTGGCCTTATTAGGTTGTGGTGCAGAAACTATTCAGGTGAAGACTTGGATTAGTTGTCATGCGGAGAACCACACTCAGACGAGTTTTTCTTGAGAATATTACTGGCTCATGAGTTTAATTGTGGAAGGCCGGTAATATCCGAAAGAAAAATGTAGACTCTGACGTATCAGTAGAACATGTTGTGCAGGTGATTAACTAGAACTATCCCATTTTTGGTTCTCTGACCTCATGCTCATGACGCTGGACCGTTGAACTTATGCGTTACCATGTTTGCGTTACCATGTTTGCGTTACCATGTTTGTAGTACCATGTTACCATGTTTGAACTACCATGTTTTCTTTACCATGTTTGAATATGTGGCCTCCATGCATCCATGCATTCATACATTCATTAAAAAAACCCATCTTTTTCCATAAAAAACATGATTTTTCCAAAAAAATTTAGAGAATTTTCCTTGCAAACATTATAGGATTAAGTTATGGAAAAAAGGTATACCAAAAAGTACGGTTTCAAAGCGCCTGATGTAGAAAGACTGATAGAGTTAGCATCTTCTGTACAAGATCCTTGTAATTTTAGGAAAAGTTATGGAAAGCTTTTGCCTATTTTGAACACTCATGTTGATGAAGGACTTCTCAAAACTCTGGTTCAGTTCTATGATTCCGTCTACCGGTGTTTTACCTTTCCAGACTACCAGTTGGTACCGACCTTGGAAGAATATGCCAATCTTTTAGGTATCCCTGTGTCTGACAAAATACCCTTCAATGGTTTGGAAGCCATTCCTAAGTCACACGTCATTGCAGCAAGTACCCATTTGAAAAAGTCTGAAGTAGAGAGTAATTGGACTACCAAAGGAAACCTCCCGGGTTTAACCTCACACTTCCTGATAAAGAAAGCCTTTGATTTCATCGAAACTGGTAGCATGATAGCTTTTGAAGCTATACTAGCCTTGCTCATCTATGGGTTGGTTCTGTTTCCCAATGTCGACAACTTTGTTGATATCAATGCCATAAAGATCTTTCTGATTGGAAATCCTGTTCCGACTTTGCTGGGTGACATGTATTTCTCTGTCCATCATAGGAATCGCCAAGGCGGTGGAATCATTGTATGTTGTGCACCTTTGTTGTTCAAATGGATTGTTTCACACTTACCTGAGTCTCCTATTTTCATAGAAAACCGAGAAGGTTTGCATTGGCCTCAGAGACTTATGTCTCTTACTAATAATGATATTCATTGGTATACCTTGGCTCACTGTGGTACAGAAACCATTGATAGTTGTGGAGAGTTCGCCAACGTACCCCTCATTGGTACACAAGGAGGAATTAACTATAATCCGGTCCTAGCCCGACGACAACTCGGGTATGCAAATTCAGTTAAACCTGTTAGTCCCTCAGTGGAAGGATACTTCTACCGAGAAGGGGATAATCCTAAAAGGTTGAAAGCAAGAATGGTGAGAGCTTGGTACGACATCCGATGGAAAGAAAAAGGTGAGGAAAGAAATTGCATTGCCATGGACGCCTACACCTGCTGGGTAAAGAAAAGAGCAAAGGAGTTTCAAATGCCTTATGCTTATGAAAAACCCATGTTTCCTGCAGTATCTCAACGACCCAACATTCCCACTATGAAAGAATACCAAGACACTTTGGCTAAAATGAGGACAGAAAAAGATGCTTGGGAAGAAAAGTTTCGTAGCACTGAGGTGGAAAATAGAAAGTTGAAGAAAAGAGTGAAAGATCACGAAGAAACTCTCTATTACCAAGATGGATGGCTCATGAGCAAATATGAGAAGATTCGTCAGAAAGACGCTGCAATCAAGAGGTACATCAAAGAAAGCAAGAAAAATCTGGAAGGCTCGACAAGTAACGCCCCGACTCCTGATGATTGGAAGAATGTTGTTGACAAGCTGAGAGCTGAAAAGGCCGAATTGAAAGCTCACTATGGGAAAGAAATCATGAAGCTCAAGCTGCACAATGCATTTGGTTCTTCGTCTGATGAAGATGCTTAGGATTTGTTTAGCTTTTTTTATTTATCATTTGCTTTTGTAAGGAGCTACGCTCCAATGTTGTAACATTTCCCATTATTGCAATAAAAAATGAATGAATAAAAGATTTGTTTGTGTTCAAATGTTTGCAAGGAAATAATCTTTAAAATATTTGGAAAAATCATAAATTTCTTTTTTGCATACATCATTCTGCATATCGAGTCTGCTGTATAGAGTCTCATCTTTTGGATCTTTCTCCAATAGATCGTCAAGCTGTCGCGTCTCAAAGTTTCTCGACCGCGCTCGCAATCAGATCACAGATACAATACTCGTTCAAGCAAAAGAAGAGTAATGGAACACTCTGAACAAGAGAATATTGAGCTCCGTGGTACAGTGACCACCCTTCAGGAAAAGTTGGAAAGTCTCACTACTCTGGTTGACTCCTTGATGGCCGCACAGAATCAGCCGCCGCCACCCAACAGTCAAGCGACAGTAACATCTGAAGTCACCACTCCGGTTTCTACAGTTGCATTCGGCATTCCATCTTTCTCCATGCCAGAAGGTTGGGGCACGCCTTTCAGCTTTGGTGCAGGTTTTCGCCATAATGTTTCTGGGGTTCAAACATCCACAACTGAAGCGCCTGCTGCACAAAGTTCACAGTTCACTCCAAATCAGGGGGTAACTTTTTCTCAAGTCACTATGGCACTTTCTCAACCCACTATGACGGTTCCGACCCCTACGGTTCACACAGTTCCTTATGGTGGCAATGAGATTTATCATGATCAGGATGATAGCACAAATCAGCGAAGTCTTGTGGGAGATCTCCAAGAACAGTTCAACAAGATTCAGCTGGAAGTTAAGGCTATCCGTGGGAAAGATTTGTTTGGAAAGAATGCCCAGGAACTATGTTTGGTTCCCAGTGTACAGATACCTGCTAAGTTCAAGGTCCCAGACTTTGAAAAGTACAAAGGTAGTTCTTGTCCACAAAGTCATCTTGTGATGTATGCCAGAAAGATGTCTACTTATGCAGATAATCATCAGTTGCTTATCCATTACTTTCAAGACAGTTTGACTGGTGCCGCACTGAAGTGGTACACGGGCTTGGATAGCACTAATATTCGAACATTCAATGACCTAGGTGAGGCCTTTGTCCGACAATACAAGTATAACTCGGATATGGCTCCAGACAGAGATCAGCTTCGATCCATGGCTCAGAAAGACCATGAAGCTTTCAAAGAGTATGCCCAACGATGGAGAGAAACTGCTGCTCAGATTAATCCACCGTTAAAAGAAAAAGAGATGACAAAGATCTTTTTGAATACTCTCAGTCCGTTTTATTATGAACGCATGATTGCTAGTGCTCCAAGTGATTTCACCGAAATGGTAAACATGGGGATGCGTCTAGAAGAAGGAGTCCGAACAGGACGTTTGACTAAAGAAGGTGGATCTTCAAGTGGAACCAAAAAGTTCGGAAGTGGTTTCCCAAAGAAGAAAGAACAAAGTGTTGACATGGTATCCCAAGGGAGGCCAAAAGGAAATGTCAATCGTCCACGACAGGTAGCTGCTATTGCGCCAGTTGTTAATACAGCACCGAATCCGGGATTTACTCCGCAGTTTCAACAACAGCCTCGACCACAGGTTCAGCAGTTTAACAATAATCAGAACCGTGTGCAAAGAGCTCCACAGTTTGATCCGATTCCAATGACCTACACAGAGTTGTACCCTGCTTTGATTGAAAAAGGTCTCGTTCAAACTAGAGCACCACCACCAGTACCTGAGAAACTCCCATGGTGGTACAAAGCTGAGATCTCATGCCCTTATCATCAAGGAGCACCTGGCCATGACCTTGAGCATTGCATAGCTTTGAAATATGAAGTTCAGAGGTTGGTTAGATCTAATCTCCTCTCTTTCAGAAATTTGAATCCTAATGTGCAAGCAAATCCGCTGCCCAATCATGGAGGGCATGTTGTAAACATGGTATATGGATGTCCTGGCCAATACCGAGTCTATAATATCAACTTCTCAAGAGCAGATTTGGTACAAATGCACGCCACTCTTTGTCGGGGGCAGAATTTTCGCCAGCATCAATACGGTTCCTGTAGCATATGTTGTGTAGATCCTCACGAATGTTCGATTGTGAGAAGAGATCTCCAAGTTTTGCTAGATAATGGTACTATTGAGATCTACAGAAATAGGGATGAAAATGAAGTTAACATGATAGGATGTTATCCGCATGAGCTTTTAGTCTCAGATATCAACTCGGAAATGCCTACAGTTAACGTCATCGTTCCTCATTTCAACATGCCTGAGCGCATGGAAGTTACTTACAACAAGCCGAAGGTTCCTATTGCTCCTTTGATCATTTGTCTACCTGGACATGTTCCTTATGACTCTGACAAGGCAGTTCCATACAACTACAATGCTACAATGATAAAGAATGGACAAGAAGTTCCTTTGCCTACTCTCTCATCTGTTGTAAACATTGCTGATGTAAGTCGTGTAACAAGAAGTGGACGTGTGTATACTCCGCTACCTCTAAAGCAGCCTGTTACTCCTGTTACCGGGCAAAATCCTGTCAATACACCAGTAGGGAATCCTGTGGAAACTCCTGTCAGTAATACAAACACTGATGTTGGTCAGTCCAGTGGAACCAATGTCAATCCTGATTTTGATGAAATTTTGAAGCTTATCAAAAGAAGTGAATACAAGATTGTGGATCAGCTTATGCAGACTCCTTCAAAAATCTCAATACTTTCATTGCTGTTGAATTCAGAAGCCCACAGGGAAGCCCTGATGAAGGTCTTAGATCAAGCTTTTGTAGACCATGATGTGACTGTTGATCACTTTGATGGGATAATAGCCAACATAACAGCTTGTAACAATTTGAGCTTCTGTGATGAAGAACTCCCCGAGGAGGGTAAAAATCACAATTTTGCTTTGCACATTTCTATGAACTGTCAGTCAGACTCTTTGTCCAATGTACTGGTAGACACCGGATCTTCCTTGAATGTGATGCCAAAGACGACTCTTGCTCGCTTGTCTTACCAAGGAATGCCTATGAAGTTCAGTGGTGTAGTTGTCAAAGCATTTGATGGATCGCGAAAATCTGTTATCGGCGAAGTCAACCTTCCCATGACAATTGGTCCACATACATTTCAAATCACCTTCCAGGTCATGGACATTCAAGCTGCTTATAGCTGTCTGTTAGGACGACCATGGATCCATGAAGCAGGGGCAGTAACTTCTACGCTCCATCAAAAGTTAAAATTTGTAACAAATGGAAAATTGGTAACAATAAGTGGAGAACAAGCCTTGATGGTGAGCCATTTATCCAATTTCTCTTTCATTGGTGCTGATGATGTGGAAGGAACTCAGTTCCAAGGTCTCTCTTTAGAAGACGAATCTTCCAAGAAGAAAGCATCGATCTCTTCTTACAAAGAGGCAGTGAAAGTAGTAAAGGATGGAACTACTACTGGCTGGGGGCAAGTTGTGATCCCGACCAAGAATGAAACTAGAGCAGGTCTCGGATGTTCACCAACATTCTCAAACTGCACCAAGAAGGATGAAACCCTTCGTCCGATCAAAGAAACATTCATTAGTGGAGGATTCCTTAACCCAATTCCTCAAGAGGTTAATGTCCTTATCGAAGAATGCATCGAAGAAGGTCGCTCCGATGATGAAGAAGAATGGAAATGTTATCTCAATGACTCGGGATACATATCTCAGGAAGAACCATATCCTCCGTCACAGAAATCCAAAGGCAAAGAAATTGAGCCTGTTCCTGCAGAGATCTGGGACACCTTGGGACAACCAAGTGGAAAATATGATTATATGGTGAAATATACTGCACCTGAAAGTTACAAGATTGCGATTGAGGATATCCAACCAACTGGATGGGGAGATTCCTTTGAATATAATAGTCAACCAGAAGAGGTTTATCAGCCCTGTCAATTTTCTCAGCAGCCTGAAATTACTGAAGATTTCGGCTTCAATACATCCGCCAAGGTTTACAATCCTGAAGATGGTTATTATCACATAAATGCCATTTTTGAAGATGAAGGGGAAGATGGTCCCGCAGTTGACTCGGAAAGTGTCGCTGACAATGAGTCTCTTCATCCTGAAGACTGGGAAATACATCCTGAAAATTCTGAAGATTATGACTCGTCTTATGCTCTTCAAGAAATAGAAGAAGACCGTTTCAACTCTACAAAGAACAAGGGTGACAAACCAGGACCTTCAAATCCTGCTCGACCAGCGGTCAATGTCAATACTGAAGATAATTCTGGAGAGAATTTTCCTGAATACATAATACACAGAGGAGTTCGTTGCTACTGGAAAGCTGTCGACGTTCCGAATGTTGTTCGCCGCTCAAAGTAATCACCTCGCTGTTATTTTGAACTCCTGCCTTGCCCAAAGCAGAGAGATGTTTTATAGGGCTTTGCTTTTAAATGTTTCGCCCAAATAACTTTGTGTATAGGGCTTTGTTTTTAAAAGTTTCCCTCTTTGTCCTGCCCAAGGCAAATGAGTTTGTGTTTAGGGCTTTGTTTCAAAAATGAATCATAAATAAAGTGTCATTTTGAATTCCCTACATTATATGTTTTATTTTTTGCTTTTTCTGGAAATGGTAATCCTAAAAAACCAAAATAAAAAAAAAAAAAAAAAAAACTTTTCCAAAAAAATCTGCATACACTCCTGCATTCATAAATTTTCTGAAATAAATATAAATCACATGTGCAGATTTACTATTGATAAACCCATTGAATGCAATAACCCTATGCCCTCTCCCAACTTTGAGTTTCCTGTGTTCGAAGCCGAAGAAGAGGAAGAAGAGGAGATCCCGGACGAGATCTCTCGATTACTTAAGCACGAGGAAAGAGCCATTCTGCCTCACAAAGAGCCTTTAGAAAAGATCAACTTGGGTTCTGAAGAAGACAAAAAAGAAGTGACCATTGGATCGCTGCTTGATGCTGATATCAAGAGTAAGTTGACAGACCTTCTCAAAGAATATGTTGACGTGTTTGCCTGGTCCTACCAAGACATGCCTGGGTTGGATACCAATATTGTTCAGCATTACTTGCCATTGAAGCCAGAATGTCCGCCAGTTAAGCAGAAATTGCGAAGGACTCACCCTGATATGGCTAACAAGATCAAAGTGGAAGTTCAGAAACAGCTCGACGCAGGTTTTCTTGTCACCTCTGAGTATCCTCAATGGTTGGCTAACATAGTGCCAGTTCCGAAAAAAGATGGCAAAGTCAGAATGTGTGTTGACTACCGTGACTTGAACAAGGCCAGTCCAAAAGATGACTTTCCATTACCACATATTGACATGTTGGTTGATAACACTGCTAAGTTCAACGTCTTTTCCTTCATGGACGGGTTCTCCGGTTATAATCAGATCAAGATGGCTCCCGAAGACATGGAGAAGACATCTTTCATCACCCCATGGGGTACCTTTTGCTACAAAGTGATGCCGTTTGGATTGAAGAATGCCGGCGCAACTTACCAAAGGGCAATGACTACTCTCTTTCATGACATGATGCATAAAGAAATTGAAGTTTATGTGGACGACATGATAGCCAAGTCCAGCACAGAAGAAGAACATATTGAATACCTTTTGAAGTTGTTTCAACGACTAAGGAAATATCAGCTTCGCTTGAATCCTAACAAATGTACTTTTGGGGTTAGATCTGGAAAACTCTTGGGTTTCATTGTCAGCCAAAGAGTGTATTGAAGTAGATCCCCGACAAAGTCAGAGCTATTCAAGAGATGCCTGCACCAAAAACTGAAAAGCAAGTAAGAGGATTTCTCGGACGATTGAACTATATCTCCAGATTTATCTCTCAAATGACTGCTACTTGTGGGCCAATTTTCAAGCTTCTCCGCAAAGATCAAGAGGTTGTATGGACTGAAGATTGCCAGAAAGCGGTTCGACAGTATCAAAGAGTACCTGTTAGAACCACCAATATTGATTCCTCCAGTTGAAGGAAGACCACTAATCATGTACCTTACCGTGTTGGAGAAGAATCCATGGGTTGTATGCTTGGACAGCAAGATGAAACCGGTAAGAAGGAGCATGCCATCTATTACTTGAGTAAGAAATTCACAGACTGTGAGTCTCGTTACTCCATGCTCCGAAAAAAACGTGTTGTGCTTTGGCTTGGGCTTCAAAACGTCTCCGCCAATACATGATCAACAATACTACTTGGTTAATCTCCAAAATGGATCCGATCAAGTACGTCTTTGAAAAGCCTGCCTTAACAGGAAGGATTGCCCGATGGCAAAATGCTGTTAATCCGAATATGACATTGAATACCGTGCTCAAAAAGCGGTCAAAGGAAGCATTCTCGCCGATCACTTGGCTCATCAACCAATTAATGAATATCAATCTCTCAAGTTTGACTTTCCTGATGAAGATGTCTTGTACTTGAAGATGAAAGATTGTGAAGAACCGTTACCTGAAGAAGGTCCTGAGCCTGGATCAAAGATGGGGCCTAATTTTTGATGGAGCAGTAAACGCTTTTGGCAATGGAATTGGGGCCAATCATCATCACTCCCAAGGGTACTCATATCCCGTTTTCCGCCAGACTGCTATTTGATTGTACCAACAACATCGCAGAATATGAAGCTTGTATCATGGGTCTCGAAGAAGCTATTGACTTAAGGATCAAGATCCTAGACATATATGGAGATTCAGCCCTTGTGATCAACCAAATCAAAGACAAATGGGAAACTTACCACCCTGGCTTGATTCCTTACAGAGATTATGCAAGACGT